>NC_092865.1:60545124-60547210 GCF_032062135.1 Pyxicephalus adspersus | reverse complement strand
CAGTTTGGGATCTTGCAGTTCATTGAGAATGCATCATAAATCCAGTTCAAAACTAACATCAGGCTCCTTCTTGGAAGTTTTAATTTTGAAAGGAAAAGGTTGATGGCATAGTATACAAATATAGTACAATAAATTCAGCGATCTATTTGGGCAATGAATTACCTTACTTGTTAGTCCCTGGCTAATACAAAACACATCACCAGTCTTTTCTCAGAATTATGTTTGGTGTTAACACATAAAGTGCCTCAGCCCGGGTGCTACAATACATCCCATTTATGACCTTCCCAGCCATACCATGGGGCACCCTGTCAGAATTTTGACATTTCAGGTAAAGTTTTAAATTGCACAGTTCACTTCCAGTCTCTTCTTTGGATCTTTACACAGTAGATTCCTAATGATGTTGTTTGATAGTGGATCTAGTCTTATACATGGGGCCCTTATCCTTCTGTGTAGTGGAACCCCAGCTTTCAGCATCTTGAACAGTACAACACCAATAAAGTATCCAGCCTATTAGAATGTTTTGGTTTATAATTTGATGACCACCAACTAAAACAGCGGTTGCCAACCAGTGAAAAAATGTTGGTGGTCCGTGGCTCTGGTTAATGCACCCCTCAGCGGGGTCAGTAGAAGGACCTCGCTGAGGGGCACACTTGCCAGAGCCACAGACCATGTGCATGCTTGGGGAGCCATGTGTCACTCAAAGAGGAAGAAACTCCCCCAGAGTGATTTCATTATGTAAGAACCCCCCCACCGCCCTGAGCCTGCGATCCATACAGGGGACATGGTCCATGGCTCTGGCCAGTGCCAGTGCTCCTTCCCCAGACTTTATTTTTAATTAGGTTAAAAAGGTCATTACTCTCCATTAAAACTATTATAAATATATTTTGCTTCCTAATTCACAACGATTACATGTCCCATAGTGGTTTTTATTATATGGCTTTTTATTTTAAATTTTTTGCACTTGAACACCATCCCTTGTCACATTTACATACATGGTTCCTTTTATCTTTCTTCTTGGTCATAGAACTTTAGCTATTAGCATCTTAAACTATACAACAAAGCTCATTTGAGCATTATTCCTTTGCCTGCATTCATCTCTGGGGCTATGTAGCCCTCCATGTTTGCATATCCTATAGCATGTTGACGTGTAAGCTCACCTAAGGTGCAGCCAAGATGTTAGTGGCCAGAAGGAATCTCACAGAGCCAATGATATGTTGCAGTAAAGATCTTTATATTATTATCTGCTGGACAGTCCACTGGGAAACAGTTTGTCATATACCTTCACTGTTTACAAAAACAGACTATGGGATGATGACCAACGTGACAACATTAAAATTCTCATAAACACAGGATGGGATTCCTCATATGGTTCCTGGTAGCTTGAAGAACACTCTTCTTCCACTGTTCTATCAGTAAGTCCCATAGCAGACTAGAGTCTGGAAGCTGAAAGGCCGGAAGTCACTTGAACTCACTCACAGGCCCTCTGTCCCTCTCTCTTTCGGGACCTCCCGGAATTTCCCAAAGGCTTTATCTTAAACAACCAACCCATCCCTTGTTGTAAATTATAAGGTGGAAATCTCTTTTGCATAGATTGTCACAATTTTCTTTTCAATAATTTTTTCTGGAATTTTACAGAACAATTTTTAACAAAACACACAATAACATACAAAGATACACAAACAAAAATAATCGCCCTACCCCCTATGAAAAAAATGAACACCCCCCTCCCCCCCAAAGTGTCCCAAAAATCAGGAGATTTCACAGATTTAATAATTTAAATAGTCAGCAGAACACTGTCTATGGAATGCGAAGAAAATTCTCTATCGAAGGAGACTCGTTCAAACCTGACCATAGTGTCCGACCTCACCGCCTTTATTTTAGATTGTCGCATTTTTCACTATTAAAACACTGTTTTTAAAAAAAAAGGGTAAAAAGGTCATAATCCTCTATGTAAACCCATCAAACTATTACAGATTCTTTACAAGTAAAGGGCTTTCCACAGTGGTCTTTATTATGAGGCTTTCTAGAATAGCTTTTTGCACTTGAATTTTTTCCTCCTGTCACATTGCTTGTTAAGCCCAGGAAA
>NC_092865.1:60537679-60544704 GCF_032062135.1 Pyxicephalus adspersus | reverse complement strand
GTTGAAACCTGTATGTAAGTGGGATCATGTACATTACTTTAATAAATGCAATTAGAACAGATGTTTGTCTCACCATATTATTAGGCAGTGAGTTAATCACAAAATAAAAAACAACTTTATGGAGCCTAGACATTGATTAACTTCTGGAGCAAGCTGTGCTTTGATATGCAAAAAGAAACAGCTACAGCTTTTGTCTTGGTCATTAAAGAGATACAAGATGTTACAGATCAGCTCAGCTTTTAAGATCACCCACAACCTCAGCTGTGTTTAGCAAAAGATTTCTTCTGCAAGTCAAGCAAACCTTCCCCCCATCAAGCCTCTATCCTGCCCACAGGCAGCAGGGAAGCCACGTTTGTATCTAGGAGTTGTCCGAATGTCAGATGTCTTTAACTCGGGGACTACCTGTATTCTGGAAAGCAAACAAATCCTTCATGAGAAAGGCTTCCTGCATTGGTTTTTAATCATGTAGTTTTCCAGCATCAGTTTTTTGCCCTTAAACTTCTGATCTGAATCACATATCTCTTCCTGATGATCTTTATGGTGAGGTGTTCTCCTGTGTTCATATCTGATGTTAGAAGCACTTGTACAAAGCCTAATTACTTGTAGAATTTGATCATAGAAAGTTAATTTCAACTTGTCCACCTGTTAACATAAATGTGTTTTTAAAAAAATATATATTTTTGTTTTTGGATAACATTGTTCTTAGGTTTAATGATCTTTGTGTCAGATAATGATTAGAGATGTTTGGCTTAACTGTTTCTATCGTTCTGGAATGGTTTTCGCTAATTACATTTATATTTTCTTGATAAGACATTTGTTTGGTGTAAATGGCAGTGGCTTAACATATGATAACATATAACAAATATATATTGTACATTTTGTTATGTCAGGGATAAATTCAAATTGCATAGTTTGCTCCTATTCCCTTCTTTGAATCCTTACTCAGGAGCTTCTGAATGATGTCCTTTATTAGTGGGTCTAGTCCCACATTTAGTACATTTATCCTTTTTTTGTGTAAAGAAAGCTTAGCAGCTACAATCTTTAATGCTACCCCAGTAAAGGAGAACCTGTCGTTGCTGTCATACAGTCTTCCTTCAATCACAGTTTTTAGCTGTTGTCCAAAGATGTTTTCTAGCTCAGCATCTGCTAACCATAATCTAAAGTATATTTCTTTATAAGCAAAGGAAAAAAAACTAATACCATGATCTTGTGAACAAAAGTTGAAGTTAGTGGCATGTTTTATAGAGAGATTCTAGGTGCAACTAAATTGTTGGCTTGCTATACTTCTTGAATTCTATTAGCCCTACTTGTACTTTCCCCACATTGCACCTTGACCCATATTACTGTCAAGTATTGTCGCATGTTACCACAACACGTCAATGTAAATAAGCTCTTTGGCAGACACAGACCTGACACCTAGGGCTTTCCCCCTTACACTTTATGTTCCAAGTGTCAAGGCATAGCTAGTAGTGATAGCACAGGCAAGGGCTAACACATCAATAGAAAAACATATTTTTTATATAGTAGCTTAATTGATTGAGTCTGTGTTAAGTCAGGTGCAAAAATGATAGTCAATCTTGTTTGCATTTTCACAGTCACTAACTTTAATTAGTCTATTACAGTGTATCCCAACCAGGGTTCTCTGGAACCATAGTGTTCCTCCAAAGGTTGCTGAGGATTCTTTGAGCAATGAGGAATTTCTGCCTTCCAGATCAGTTTAGGTAACACCAATGATCTTTTTGGCGATCTATAAGAGTACCATTCTTCCCACCTGGCCAACTCTTCCCAAGGGCCACCTACTGGATCATACTGAACTGTGGATGTGTGGATAAAGTATTTATAGAAGGGGTTTCTGAAGACCTGATGTTATTTAAAGAGTTCCCCTATGTTTAAAAGATTAAAATAGGCTGGCTTAATGTGATATAACATGTAACCCATAAGACACTCAGATAGAACATCTAGTCAGGGAGATTTGATACTGTCATGAAAATACCAGAATTCCAGATTGGTTGTAATTTTTCTGATTGTTTATAACAATGTTATAACAATTGTACTCGCTGAAGTGTAGCTTTATCTAATGTTAGCAGCACTAAAGTCTGTATGTCCTGTATTTTTTCTTATACTATATTTTCTTGGGCTCCTATTGTTTTGTGTTAATTCCATTTCTAATCTCTACCTTGCCACATGTTAGTTGCCCATAGCTCACTGAATCAATGGGCCTGATTTGTTAAACCTCTCCAAGATTGGAGAGGATACACTTTTATTGGTGAAGCTGGGTGATCTAGCAAACCCGGAATGGTTTATTTTAAAAGAAATTTACTATTTGTTAACAAATGGTTTCAATCCTAGGCAGATCAATTCAAGGTTTGCTGGAGAACCTTGGAGAACTTTAATAAATCAGGCCCAATATCTTAATCAAAATATTGCTGATGCTTTTTTTTCTTTTGTGAATACTGAATACTCATCTATTTTTTTTAATCATGCTGTCTAAAAAAGTGTCATTCAAATATTTGTGAGTAAGAACAGGGTACAGTTCAAGGTCTTCTTCTGGTAGATTTAAGCCATGGGTCTGCTGCAGGCAAAACTTCCTTATTTAAAATTAAGGGGAAAAGTATATTTTTCAAGAAAGAAAGATAAGAGTTGATGTGTGTTCATGCTCCTAACATAAAAAGCATATGCTTAATATGTTGGTGCACTAGAGTGCTTTTATTTCTAATGGACACCCATGCACCTTGATATTGGGCATCCATTGAATTGCTATGCAAGGAAAAGCCATGTGTTAGGATGTTCTGTTTTTTTTTTTATTCTTTTTTTTAAGTACATGCAAATTTTTTGTTGTGTTAGGTCAGGGGTGAGCAAACTTTTTTGGCTACTAGGCCATTTTAGGAGGTCAAGAATGCACACTAGGCCAGACTCTCTCTCGAGTCCCGCGCTGATGGATCTGCCCCCCACCAGGAACGCCCCTGAAAGGAAATCCCTCTCCTCTGTAATGCATACGAAGAAGAGAGAATGATTCGGAAAGGAACACCCTCTCCTCTGCAATGCATACAGAAGAGAGGGAATGTCCCCTTACCCCGATGGCGGAAGTGTTAACGCTGGCCACAGTAAAAAGGGAAGGGAGGCATAACAAGGAGGCTCAAGAGCCGCATGTGGATCTGGAGCTGCGGGCTGCCGGCCAGATCGACCAGGGGGACGTTAGGCTGGAACGGACTATTGGCTAGGTCTAATATCTGGCCTAAAGTATGCCTACCCCCGTGTTAGGCAGTCTATTGAAATATGTGTATGTATCTCCAGCCCAGATATGTGAGGTCCACAATTTTCATGTAACCATTATTTGACTTTAAGTAAAAGAGTTAAAGCTTTTTGTTGCAGAGTTAAGTTACAGAAAGTTTTTTCTACTAATTGAATGCCACATTGGGTAAAATCATATATTCACCATAACAGGAAATCAGATGGTGAGAATATTAATATATTCGTACATTGTACAAACTGTTACCTTTTGATCCCACGCAATGCTGCATATATTTGTTAACAATTAGCCACATCATTTGCTGATATTATTGTATTTCATTCCCTGCCATCTGTGTTGGGACAGCTCCTTTCCAGTACTTCACTTTTAACCCCTTAAAATTTTCAAGGATAAGTGCTACATTCTGGTGTAGCAGCTCTTAGTCCACAAGGACTTCTTGCATGTCATTGCACACCATTACAGTATGCATCTGTTAATATGCACCTTGCAAAGTGTACATCATACCAAAAATGTGCTTTATATTTTTTAATAATTTGAACTCTGGGTTTTTACTGCTTTGTGATCCCTGATTAAAAGATTTTCTTTCTGTCCAGCCTGCAACAAGGGAAATCTGCACCTGGCCTATGGATATAAATACAATTCTGAAAGGGGTCCTAGCCTTCCAATAATATAATAATAAAATTTGTCTTTGTAGAGGTACCCCTACGTCTTGTCCGTCATGGCAAACTCGTTCATTTTTTACTTTAAGCCACAATGGAGTGAGAAGACCTATGAGGCACCAGTATGACATGTCCAAGTTAAATAGCCTTCTGACCCGATGCACTGGAGGCAATAGAGCGATTAGCCATTCTGAAGTCGGTAGACATGTAAAATTATTTCCCTAAAGCCTCAAAATTAGACTTTAGGCAAAGCAGCAGATGAGAAAGTCACTTTGGAGCAGAATGTGAACTTCTCTTTGTCTCGGGGGAATAAAGCCAAGAAAAACTTTTCACCAAAGGAAGGAGGTTGATTTCACCTTCTCACCTTATTCCACACTGGCCCATCAATCTTGTGCTTCATCTCTAGATTTTTCTGCAGATTTAGGATTTGTACAATTTCTTGGTGCTCAGAGTCAGCTCACAGGGGAGCCTTCACTAAAATAACATCTTAAAAACTACCGCGGTTGATTGACTTCACTGACGTGTATTTCAGTGGAAATATCTTTCACTGGAGAATCTTTTTCTCATAACTAAAGTAAGAATAACAGAGAAAGTAAAATGTGTTGGAAAAGGGAATATAGTAACTGTACCTTTGCTTAGACATGTCAGGTAGAGAGGCAATGATATTTTCTGACATAATGTGGGGTGGTATGTGGTTAGTGTGTGTCATGACCTGGGAACAGGCTGAAAGTCCAGTAGATGAGGCAACAAACAAGTACGCAGAGGTCACAATCTGCATTTTGTACACAGGTAGTCATTACAAAACATGATTGTGGCAAAATATACTTAGGTAGAAATGCATCCCCCCATACTACAAAACCCCTTAATCCTCAACTATAGTTCCTAAAGTAGGCTTTAGTTCCTCACATTTTTATGAGGAAACCCACTGAATTAAAGCTGAAAGTTCATATGAAGATAACAGTTAAACTCATTATCAAGTGATATTTCATAGTAAGAGATCATCAAGATGGTGACTGCGTCTAAGGATAGACTTGAGTACAGTTTACATTCAGTTAAAATTCCAGCTAATCAATATGGAATTCAAGTACAAACAAACACCCTCTATATCTATATAGAACTTGTAAGAACTTTAAATGATGTAGACTTGCAATACACACAGTTTGCATTATGATTCAGAAGACAGGAACATTAAAATGCTATTTTTTTTTCATTTTTCAGTAAACGTTTTTTATCATAAAAACAATTCTGTTTTGCTTTTGTAAGACTTATTACAGCAGAATTCTTTTAATTCAGTAAAAATAGCTGTTTATATATCTGCAGCATATCCTCCCTATAAACAGAAAGGATGTGCTCTGCTAACATTAGAAAATTACATATAATGCATAGCTTACAAAGTGTAGCTTTAATTAGGCGAAAATAAAATTACAGCATTAAGGATAACTGTTTTTCTTTACTAATGCTTAATTAAAGCAACTAAATGCTAAAAACATTAATGAAAAAGCCAGCCTGTAAAAGTATAATAGTAAAGCTTAGCACTTGTAACTCCGCTCTGGCTCTAGTGCTGCAAGAAAATACAAGTGTCATACAGGTCTGTGGATAAAACCAGATTTTGTAGCAGGGAGATATAGAAACTGGACAAATAGGAAGGAAAAACTATTCTTTTGGTGCTTTAATCTCTGCAAGAGTGAAGTTTATGGTCACCAGTGGCATTATCCCTCAATGCTAATAGGTGCATTTGTTTAAAAAAACTTTCTATCAAGTTTTTTGGAGGAGGAAGAGCTGGGAAGCACACAGGGAGAGGGATCCTCGTGTGTATTGACCAAGGGGCGGTGGCTGGTCCACCTTAATTTGCCTTGAATGAGAAATGCCCCCTTACACGTCTGCAGCGCCCCCCAGGGGATGGAAATGCCCCCGAAGGGAACCTATGATGTAGTGTTTCCTTTTAAGCTCAAATTGATTAATGATGCCACTTGAAGGGGTATGTCATTCCCAGCCAAAGCAAGCTATTGTGTGAAAAGGCGGGGGGGACTAGAGTACGGGGTCATCATTTTTTTTTTTTTTGCTTACTTTTTTTTTGCAAAAAAAGAAAAATTATTGAAAAATAATGTTATTATTTGGTTCATAATATCATGAACTAATTACAGTATATTAAGTCAGAAAACATAAAAAAGGCCCCAATTTATTTTGGATAATCCGGATACCATTCACAAGTTTTGTCCAGCTATCCATCCCTCAAATCTTCCTTCTCCTCAGTCCTCCGTTAGCTTTAATCAATTCTTGCTGCATATTCTTAATTACTTCTACAGATAACAAATGAGATTCTTATTAAATTGCTATTGACATCTCTCAGCTGGCAATGTGACAAAACAACTGTGATTATGTCAATATGAATTTAATAGTCGCTGTAATTGATCAGGATAGAGTGTTGTTTTTGCACAGAACAAGAAATTATACATTTTTTGAAAATGTTGTTTATTATGCAATGCTATATACACCAGTGTAGCCAGTTGTACATTTTAATTATCACCAAAGCTGCATTATACAGGTCGCTTAGATTAATTTGTGGCTTAACTTCATTTACCCCGCCATTGAACCTCAATAATTATAAGGTGGTCTGTAATTAAGGGGATGCATTGGCTTTGTATGCATCACCCAATCAGAATTCATCATGTACTGCTCTTTTTACTCACTAAAGTCTATTTCTCTATATGCAAAGCGGCTACAGGAAATCAGCCACAGCAACCAGTAACATTTCAAGGGGCAGGTTCAGGTAGACAGCAAAGTGTAGGAACTTTAAATTAGAAAAAAAAGACATCAAGGGCTCTAGTTTTAAAACAGTAAATCAGACTTTCCCTCAAACATTCCCTCGTGAGAATCTTCAAGGTCCATGTATTTCATTGGCAGTAATTGATTCCCACCAGGAAATGTTTGAGGGAATGACAGATTCTATGTTTTAAATAGAGCCTTAAATGTACCTGAGAATATTATGAACCCGAGTGTATACATTTTAGGAATATGATATTCACTATATGTAGTATGTGGAGGAACCACAGGTTCTGTGTGGTTAAGATTTGAGTATCCTTGCACAAGCAATGTCCAAATCTGGCCTTAAAAAA
>NC_092865.1:60504279-60535185 GCF_032062135.1 Pyxicephalus adspersus | reverse complement strand
GCATTTTCAGTATTTTTCATTTATTTATGTATTCTTGTTTAAGCTGATTTTTGTGTCTTTTATTTAATTTTAATAAAAGTATTTTTTTTTTTCATGATTGTGTGTTTCAAACATTTTTTATATTCATGATAAACAGTGTACCGCTTTTGGTACAGAAATCTCGACATCAGTGTAACGCCCAGGTGGTTAATCCAAAAGCAAGTGACATCGCAGATTCTTAAAACTGTTTTTTCTTTTAGTGAGAAGCTGTGATAGCAAAAGCAAGTTTCATGTCCTTGCAGTTACAGACCGTCATGAAGTTTTTGTTTTTCCAGGGAAAGTCAGCAAAGGACATTCACACTGAGATGTCACAAACACTGGGGGAGAAGTGTCCTTCCTACAGCACTGTCAAAACCTGGATTTCTCATTTCAGACTGGGCATTTCACCGTTGAAGATGAGCCCCGCAGTGGGCACCCCCCAACCTCAACTGACCCAGCAACCTGCGAAGCTGTCCGTGAGCTGATTACTGAGGACCAGCGAATACCTGGAAAAAAGATAGCCCAGATACTTGACATCTCACGGGAGCGTGATGGGTTTGTTATCACCACTATCGTAGACATGCGCAAGCTTCCAGCGAAGTGGGTCCCGAAATGTTTGAACAGTGATCAGAAGAAGGAACGAGTTGAAGCATCCAAAGCCGTTTTGGCCCATTTTGAAGCTGCACAGAACTTTTTGGCTACGTTGGTGACTGAGGATGAAACCTCGCTCCACATCTATGATCCTGAAACTAAGGAATAGTCACAGGAATGGCGCCACAGCAGGTCCCTGCGGCCGAAGAAGTTTCAAACCTGGAAGTCGGCTAAAAAAGTCATGGCGTCTGTTTTCTGGAACAAAGATTGTATTCTGTTGGTGGACTACCTACCTCAGGGCTCTAGTATCACCGGACAGTATTATGCTAACCTCCTGGACCAGCTGAAGAAGGCAATTAAGGTGAAACGTCGTAGAAAATTGACCAAAGGGATGCTTTTTTTGCAGGACAATGCACCTGCGCACACATCCAACACATTGTGGCTGCAAAATTTAACACCCTGGGTTTCCATTTGGCCCACCATCCCCCCTACTCATCTGACCTGGCCCCTTCAGACTATTATCTGTTCCCGAATTTGAAGAAACACCTGAAGGGGCAACGTTTTAAGGACATTTTTGATATCAAAGATGCTGCTGAGAGCTGGTTTGCGGCCCAACCAAGGGACTTTTATTTAAACAGTCTAGAAAAGCTGCAACTATGCTGTACCAAGTGCATCAGTCTCAGGGGGAATATGATGGATAAATTGTTATTTCATAACTCTGGCTCTTTTCTTTCTGGGCAAAGCCAGGAACTTCTCAGCACCTCCTGATATAATTAAATATATATATATATATATATATATATTTATATTTATTTATATCCTTAATTTAGCAGTTTGTCCTGCTAGGTGATATCACAGGTCTTTTTTTCTAAGTGTGTCAAACATAATAAATCTAAATGTAGGTTTAAATATGTATCTTTAACTATACCTTCTTATCAACTTCTGAAGAAGCAGATTTCATTCGAGAGAAACCTGTTGAGAAGAGATCTTAACATTTTACAAATATTGGTTAAATAGCCACTGAAACCATGAAAGTCAGAAACAAATTTGTTATATATAGGCCAAGCAGGAGGTTTTGAGGCCCTGGCAGATTAATAATAACATTACGATGTACTGAATTACAATTCTATTTCTAAGCCTAAATGCAGATTGGTTTTTAAAATGACATTATATTCACATACTGTAAGTTACATAGTAAATCAGGCTAAAAAGTCCATTAAGTTCAACCAAAAGTTAAAATAAATTAGAAAAAAATACATATACAGATAGTCCCCGGGTTACATATGAGTTAGGGACTGTATGTTTGTTCTTAAGTTGAATTCGTATGTAAGTCAGAACAGGTACATTATTTTAATAAATGCAATTAGGACTGATGTTTGTCACAACATATTATTGTGTGGTGTCAGTGTGGTGTCAGTGTGGTGTCAGTTACTGTATAAAATCCTCACTGTGCGTTAATCACAAAGATGTGACAAAAAAACAAAAAACTTTATAGAGCCTAGACATTTATTAACTTCTGGAGCACGCTGTGCTTTGATATGCAAAAAGAAATAACTGCAGTGTTTGTCTTGGTCAATAAAGAGTTACAAGATGTTATAGATGAGCTCAACTCTTAAGATCACTGTGCTTTGATATGCAAAAAGAAATAACTGCAGTGTTTGTCTTGGTCAATAAAGAGTTACAAGATGTTATAGATGAGCTCAACTCTTAAGATCACCCACAACCTCAGCTGTGTTTAGCAAAAGATTTCTTCTGCAAGTCATGCAAACTGCCCCCTCCCCTGTCCAAGCCTCTGTCCTACACACGAGCAAGCCGCTAATCCCCCATTCGTATCTAGGAGTAGTCTGTATGTTGAATGTCCTTAACTTGGGGACTACCTGTATATATATCCTAATTCTATCCTAAATAAATAATAATAATAATAAAAAAATAATAATTCAGAGGAAGGCAAAAAAATCTTATAAAGGGTTAACTTTTCTCCAACAACTCAACAAAAACAAATTCCTTTCAGATTCCCTAAGGAAAGCAGATATACCCTTAATCAACAGTTTCTGGTGTCATTAATTGAACTGTAATATTTAGTTATATTTTCTATGTTAGGAAATGCAATCAGCTCAATCCTTTGAGTTTGCTAAAACTACTTTCCAAGAAAGTCAATTTGGCATTTTTACAGTCCTTAGTGTAATGAATCTCTTAAGTGTGTGGAGATTAAACCTCTTTTACAAATGAAAGCATTTACAGTATATTGTTGCTGTAAATGATTTTGTATCTTCAAACCCCAATTTTGTATATATATATACATATATACATACCATTAGATAAGCAGTACACTTTGCATTATTGGAATAGGAAGATCTGTAGGTTAAGAGCATCCTATATGTCATCTGGTAAAACTAAGTATTACAAATACAAACTACCGTGGAGAGGTTCTTAAAGGGGCTTTCCTTGGAGGAAGGGAGTTTAGAACCTGCAATTAGCCCAAATCAGTGAGCTACTGCATGCTCCGTGGTCTATTGCCTTTTGATCTGATTCAAATATATATCAATACAGTAAATAGCTGTGGGCAATAATACATTCTACATGTTTCCTAAAAACCAAGCCAAGGTAAACAAACCATCTCATTATACATTAGACATGTCAATCCCTATGCGGTAAACTAAGCCTGTGAGTGTCTTGATAAACTATCTGCTGTACAGTGGATCAAAGTTTCTCACAGGGGTGTCAGAGAGGATATAGCAAGGTTTTTGGGTGAGTTAGTTTGCAATTCTGCTCGTATCTTTTCAGCATCATTAGCGCTTTATATAGTAAACAGACTCAGATGGGGGAATAAGATGAGCTTTTAGATGACAGGTTCAGAATGAAGGAGCTTATAATTTAGGAATAGGTGAAGGAATAATATGTCTGAAACTGATAGCACAAATACCAGCTGTCTCTATGTGAATTCTACTAAGTCACCTTTGTTGCAGGGACGATTGGTAGATCAACTACAATCCAAGCATGTAAAGGTAGAAAAATGGCAGTTATAAACACAAACAACTGATAACAGCAGAAAATATAAAAACATATAGGATAAAAAGTGCTAAATCAGTACACAGCTCTCTAAAAAAGGAAAAAATAATTGACTTGAAATACAAGCATCTTCCTTTTTACATGTACAAGCTGGCAATTCCTGATCCAGTTCCCAACAGTTGTGTTAGTGACAAAATCTGGCCAAAGTCTTCTAAAGTGTTACAAGCTATGGATTACTTCTTTATAAATCACCAGGCAAGCTGATCCACAACTGTACAATGGATGGATGGATCTCAGACCATTGGTGAATGTTGCCAACAGTGGAGCAGATATGACTTGTGTCCCCCCATCTTAAACTGACTTGGAGCCCATTTAGGGACCTCTGTTGGCTGAGTAGGGCCTGAGGCCATCATGCAGTGGAACAGTTTGCACCTCCCTATGCATGCCCCCATCTCAGACAATGGGGTTGATTTACTAATGGGGGCTGTTTCCCTTAAAGTGTAAGTCCAATTTTTAACATGAGCAATTCAGGCAGTTACTGTAGAAAGGGACAGGCGATGTACTAAGATATGATAACTGCTCTAACCTGCCTAATTGCCACCCAGCTTTCAAATTTTGCTGAGCTGCGTATACGTTAACAGGAAAACCTGGCAATCCCAGCTTCCCTTTCATGTGCCGCGAATAAGTGAACTCAGCGGGCCTGCACAGGAGTTAAGCCACCCTGGAAAAGCTAATCAAATTGGCCAAAGATTGTATTTCGGAAAGAAAAAGGAAGATGGCGGCACCCTGCGATAGACTGGGGTAGGTGAGTTATCCTTGGTTTAGTTCTGCTTTAACTATCTAATCAGTTTAACCATTCAAAAAAAAATGTATTTTTTTTTAATTTCAGGATTGAGTTTTTTTGTGCCAAGTGAGATATCACCACATTCACTAAGCTAAGTGATGTATACTTGCAGGGTGATAAATCACCTTAATTAGGTAATATGTTACTATAATAAACCATCTTCAATGGCTCAAATCAATTACATTCAGTCACATGTGCTTATTTTGTTTGGTGCTGAATCTTGATTCTTTATGCAGATCAAGGGAAGTATATGAATTAATAGTGTGAGATTACTAAAGTTTGTTATGAAGGGTGTAGATTTTGTTAGTTCAGATCTACCCACCTCTTCCCAGCACTATAGATATGGGTGGATGGGGGAGCACCAGCTTCTTTCCTGCACTATTCTAAATATAGTGGAAGGGCCAACCCGTAACTTTGGGATCAAAAAAAATTTGACTGTAACTCGTAACTCGGTGGTTACAACAGCAGCAATAGCAAGCGTAGCTAAAAGACCTTGACTCTGGTTCAAAAATTGTAAAGGGGTTTTTAATTTATCTTATCGAAAGCAGAAATAATGAAACCTAAATGATGGAAAAAAAACTGCCTTAGCACTGATTTTGCATATCTGTCACCCGATCAATATAAACGAATAATTCTTGTATTTTACAAAGACGGAGTGTGTGAGTGACTTAATGCAGATTGTTCTAGTTTTCCTTACTCATATTTAGTAGTATTGAAAGGAAATTCGAAGAGTAATTATTCCCCTTGAGCATATTTCTGCTAATCTATATCAGCTATTAAACGCATGGATGTGATGGCTGATGAAGGATCCAATCTGTAGGATTTTCTCTTGTGCGTGCAAACTTTTCAATATAACGCTCTGACTGCCCATCCATCATAATTAATTACTGTGTCATATTTTTGGCCATTCTGGTGTGGCCACAGCAAGATAAAGAAGCCATTTAAGATAAAACTGCTTTTTATGCAGGAAATTAAATCAATGTATTAGGCATGTTTATTTATTGAATTTTATATTGTGTCTGGTTATCTGTAAGCAATCCCTTAACACAAGATTCTACACTGTGAAATTTGATGTCATTTAAAAAGCTGTGGGTATATTTTAATTCAGACACACCAAGTAGATGTCTAACAAGCTAGCAGATAATGGGGTTAATTTATTTAAAGGTCACTGGTACTACTTATCTTTTTATTACCTCTCTGAATTTTGCCCCTATGGTCCTGGCCCTGGTTAGAGCCACACACTAAAAAGATTTCCCACCTGGTCTTCCACCAACTTCACATGTGCTCTATTTAGTGGTTTGAGTAAGCCCTACCCTGAGCCATGCCAATTATAAATGATGTTATAACCATAGGGTCCTATTTATGATAGGGTTCATATTCAACCAGTAGGAAAGAAGAAAGACTCAAGGGACATAGGTGGAAAAATGTGTTCATAAGTATATGTTCCCTTATGTGGGATGTTTGCCGACCCAGGCAGTACCAAGCAACACTGTTCGTGCAAACAAATATTGTTTGACTTAATATATAATAATTATGCTTAATACAGAATAAAATTGCCATAAAACCCGTCTGTTGATTGTATTTGTTCATATTCATAAACAATATCCATACCGCAGCATCCTATTTATGAACTGGGTTCTATTTGTTACCAATGACCTAATTTCAATTGTGTTTAAACTAATCTGTCCTATTAATTTATATTTATACATAGGGTCACATTTATTTATGTTCTTCTTCTACTAAGTTTATCATGGATTTGATTAGAATGTATGATGTTTTGTATATTAGGTAGAGGTTAGCTCTCTGGCCTTTGCAGCCTTTGGCCTTTTCGCAAGGTTTTAGGTTTGAATCTTGTCCAGGACACTTTCTGCATGGAGTTTTTATGTTCTCCCTGTGTTTGCATGGGTTTCCTCTGGGCACTCCGGTTTCATCCCACATCCCAAAAACATGCAGTTAAGTTATTTGGCTTCCCATCAAAGTTGACATTAGACTGTGTTATTGACTTATGGTTATGATGGAACAATAGATTTTTGAGCCCCTATTTTTGAGAGGCAGTTAGCAACATGACTATGGACTTTGTAAAGCGCTGTGTAATATGTTGGCGCTATAAAAATACAAGATAATAATAATATTAAGTATGTCATTTATCATTTCACATGCTTTTGTAGAAAATCAATCATTGATGAATATTAATGAAATCATAATTTTTCTATGCACTTGTAATCTGATTTATTTTTACCTAAATTGTATCAAAAACCTAGAACAAACATGTTATGTATATCAAATGCAAAGATGTTCTATTGAAAAAAAATCTTGGAAACAGTGTCTAATTCCCATAATTTGTCATTGCTAGTTACAACTCCATGGAGCCCAGAAACACGCCTCAAGTCTTCTGCTAAGTACTTTAGGAAATGTTTGTAGAAAGGGCCAATGTCATTCCAAGAGTGATAAATGTACGCAGGGTTTTACTCCTATTAGGTAGTCATCACTTTGTAAAAAATCGGGAAGCATTAACAAATATAAACCAGTTTAAAATTAACCTCTAGAAAGGTTTTTTGAAATATGAATCCAAAAAAATCCTGTAGAATGGTTTGAACTGCTAGCAAAAATACTACTTATTATTTTATAATGGTCAGCCACTCCTACTATGAAGAAAGATTATTGAACAGTAATACAGTGGCCTTTTACTAAGGAATGACAACAGTAAATTTGAAATGATGCCTTTTATTTAATATCAGTATTGGGATAATATTCAGAAATGGGAAGTCTGATCTCATTAGGTTTTAGCAAGGGAAGTGACAGAATCATCTCTCACAAGTATTGATAAGTAAAGGGCTTCAATGGAACTGACACCTCCGTAGTCTTCTATTTATGAGCAGCTATTTGGGGCACTTGTTGGCTGCAAAATCAGTCAAGTAAGCTTAGTCTGAAAGTCTGTAACTTTATATATTGTATATGTGTCGATGTTTAATATATATAATATATATATATATATATATATACAGCTGGCAAACGAAGACCCAGGGTTTCATCCAGGATGATAGATACATTTGCCCCAGATACAAGTTATATGCAGAGTATTTTTCTGTGTAATGGGACAGTTTTCCTTTTAACCTGAAGGGATGCTGAATTATAAGGCTGAATGACAATAAGCTTCCCGGCCAGATGGGGAAGCTAAAGAGGCCTGGGGATTTTCAAGTGTATCTGTCTCAGCTGAAACCCATCCTGGAAATTAGGCTGGTGATATAAACTCCCAGTCTGCTCTTTCCTGTGTCTCAGATGGTGAGTTGGGAGGAGGGTCAAGGTGACCTGTAAGTAAAGATACAGACTTTTTGGGAAAAGCTATATGGTTAGGGCCTTAGAGTCCTGCACAACACTAGGTTGGACTTGATTGTTAGTAAAGGGAACTAACAGTTAGTTAGTGCCCAAGTGGCCAGGCTTTATTTTGCTATTTATTTTATCTCACTATATATATATATCTCTCTATATATATATATATATATATATATATATATATATATATATATTTATAGTTATACATTGCCTGCTAATGATCATTTTCTAACCAACATATCCTAATTGAATTTAAAATTGTTGAAGCTGAATTAATGTTGGAGCTCCTAACATAATGTACAAATATACTCATCACACCTGTACATTATCCAGCAAGGTTATATGTTGCTTCCAAAATCACTAAGATTCTAAATTTTGGGTGTGTTTTATTGGAACATAAATAGTAAGCTTTTCTGCTTATCAGCCTTCATAGTTCATATTTATACAATTTATGCATTGATTAAGAGGAGAGTAATAATCTTTGAAATCCATTGTTAAAGCATTTTTGGCTTCATTTTTTGCCTTTATTTTCTACTTTTGAGTATCATCATTGTGAGGCAAACAAAAACTGAAAGCTTTAAAATAAAATGCAATGCAAAATAAAGTGCAATAAAATGATTACACAGGGTGCCCCTGCAAAACCAACCAGCAGTTGGCCTGTTCTGGGTTGACCACACTGTTGACCACAATGCTCAAGGACAAAAAGGGGGATACCTACCTCCACCAATGAAATACAATGGCTGTTTGTATTACTAGGATTTGTCTTATAACCTTTTGATCTGAAACCCACAAATACTGTGCTATAAATTTCAACAGCACGTTTTTGTACTTTCTCTTTTTCTACTGTACCTATATCATTGCAAAACCCACATTGATTTATCTGTTAAAATGATAAAACTTTTAAGGAAGAAATAAAAACCCCTTTTCTTGTCTATCATGAAAAAATAATGTGCTCGGAGCAGTAATCTGCATTGGTCTCGATAACATGACAGCTATAGAAAGGACGGGAGCTTGAGATCAATACAGTAATCTGTAAGTCAGCCAATCACACGCAAAGCTTTAGAAACAATCAATGTCTTATCATTTACTGGTAAAAAATATGTCTGGCTAAAGGTCTTAGTTCTAGAAGGATACCTCACTAGGTGCAAACTGAGAATAAGCTTAAAGTGCCATTTAACAAGATTACAGATAAGTTGTTAGTGACTCACCACCTGTTATTATCCTAAGCCCTGCATAGTTGTAGGCTTCAGACCTTCACTTAAAGGGACATTTAGCTATTTAGAATTATACTGCAGAATCCAATTAGAGATAATCTCTTTGGAAAAGTTTGCAGAAAACAATATTATATGTGACTGGAGTCAGGTACTAAGCAGGAAAGCAAAGATAAAAAAAAATACCATTGGTTCAATCATTCAACATTGCCATGTATATACAAATATAAAGTTGAAGTTGTACTAAGCATGAAAAAAAAAAAAAATAATAAATTGAACTTTCCAACTAGAACACCAATTTTTTAAACATGCAATCATAGATCACTGTTTTGTCATTATCCCAAAGTGGTAATCACAAATTAATTTACCCTTAATGGACCAACCAATTGCCATTTTTTAAAAGTAATCTGGTTTCACGGTTGGGTTGATAACTAGCATTCTGGCCTTTGCAGTGCTAGGTCCTAGGTTCGAATCCCAACCCAGGCTCTATGTGCATGAAGTTTAAATGTGCTCCCCGTGTTTGTATGTGTCTTCTACTGGTATTCTAGATTCTTCCCACATCCCAAAAACATGCATATAGGTTAACTGGCCTCCTCCTAAAATTGACCTTAGCCGTGTGTTAATGACATATGACCATGGTAGGGACATGACTGCGGCAAGGCATAGCTTGGTCAACTTGCTCAAAATAACTTCCCCTTATCCTTCTTATTAAACTTTCCCTCAAAACATCCACGCCCCCCCCACCTATACACATTAAACACACCACGTTGCTTAAATGGGCCGCAGGCCTTTTATTAACAAATCTTTTAAATACATAACATAATAAATAACATATTAANNNATATATATATATATATATATATATATATATATATATATAACCATTACAAAACATGTAAATTATTTTAACTGAACAAATAAATATATATATATAAATATAACCAAGATATAAATCAACAATAACCTTGCAGAAAAACAATCAGAATTATAAATTTCTAGTTGCAGGTCCTCTGGGGTCCACCATTTATTAAAACCTTGGGCTCTGCACCTTCCCAACGAATTGTTCCCAGCCGCCCATACACCCAGCTCGGGAACGCCATGCCCCTTACTCGAGCAGACCCCATCAACAACTTTACCAGATCGAACAACCACACTGGGGACTCCATACCTTAGATGGGTCCCCCCCCAACATAACTATCAACAAAAAACACACTCCCCCCGAGGACCTCAACCGCCACAACTGTCCTATACTCATATAAAGTCCCAAACAAAACAACATTAGGGAGGGAGGGTGGGAAAGCTTTTCCCTTCTTGCTGTCCCTCGTGAAAAAGGACTCTAATTCCTCTTCATGACCTTTTTATCTCCTATTAACCCCTCCTATCTTTCCCTCCTACATCTCCCCCCCTCCCCTTTCCTCTCCCTCCAGCACGTACCACTTCCTAATAATTAACCCTCTGCGTCTCCCCTGTCTGCCCAGTCATGCTGGCCTTCCACTAATACTCCTTTCTCTTGTATGCTCCAGGCCTTCCTTTAGATTGTAAGCCCCTTTAAGGGACAGTTAGTGACATGACTATGGACTTTGTAAAGTGCTGCGTAATATGTTGGCGCTATATAAGGACATAACGATGATAATAAAAATAAAGTAGCACACGCAGCCCACTCATTTCAAATGCATTCTCCATGTTCAAAAAAGTAGTGATCCTGGTAAAGCTAGCATTCAAGATGTTTGGAAAAAATACCACTGATCTCCATTGTAACCTTTGGTGGTCGCTACTATCAAAGTGGCAATTATGCTGAAGTCCACCATAAAATCAGTGGTTCTAGTAAAACCACAAGGAAACAGTAGTAATTAGCAGTTCTTGAATTATCTGGTGATTACTACTGTTTACTGTTGGTTTCACTAATATGGCCTCATGGCCTCATGACCTCATAAAGTGGTCCTGAACCAATAGCACAATAATCTGACCTGTGATCTAACAAAGTTAATAGTTAGCAGTAAGCCCCAGCCATGTCTTTTTTCTGTGGAATTATCTGACAACAAATGTAGTTAATTAGGCATATAAAAATAGATTGATCCCTTTTTATCTTACAATGACTGACAACATTTCCTCTTCATAACATGGTCACATTTCTTTTTCTTATACCACCAACGTGATTGTATCATTAATTACCTTGAGAACTTTTTTGAAACTAATACTGGTGTCTTTTCTGTACTGAGCCATTAGATAAAACGTATGACTCTAATTGCATGTACGTGTCAGTATATATTTTCCTTTATTTGTAATTCAGATGACACACACTGCTTTTAAGTGTGTTTTTTTACTATGAAATATCACAGTAAACGCATTAAGCAACCTAAATCCATGCGCTATACAAAATTGTTTGATTTAACTCTATATTGTGTATGATTTGTAAAATGAGTTGTAAAAGTTCAATATACTAAAAACTACCATATTCTTTTAGAGCTGGGAACCCAGGATTAGTTGTTTTCAGCACCATGGACAAGTTGAAAGTCCATGGTGGCAAAGTAAGAGGTTCACTTAATTGGTGGTTCCAACTCATTTTCTCTACTGTCTACAGTATCAGTCCTTTATTGGTGGAGTTGTTTGGAGTTTGATCCCTGAGGAAGCGGATGCGAAACGCTTCGTATGATCTCAACATTTGTAATGTGTACAATGTATCTAGCCTATCAATGTTAGAATGTCAATTAGACTCTTCCTGAAATTGGGTATATGGGAAAAGGAATGTGTATTTTAATTGTCACTTTTAGGAAATAAAAAATGTATAGATATTTTTATGATATCTACTGCCCTTAAAGTCCATTAAATTTCTTTGTTTTTGTATTGAGAAGACAAATGCTTTTATTGTGATCTATCGGCTCAATATTATTTTGTCCATGGCTCTTGCTTTTTTGGAGGATTAGGTTTTAGACCTTTTTAGGTCACTTTTAATGGTTGTTTAAATGTAAATGTGCTTCTTTTAGGAATACCTTTTATATAGAGGTGATCACATACAAATACATGTTCACTTTAACAGTAGCATCACCAACTGACTTTTTTGTTCTTCTGCTGCCTCCTTGGACACTCTTCATTCCATCTACTGTGACAACATTGGTGTTTGGTGATTGCCATTTTTGACACCCAGCACTGTCACCTGCAGTTGTGGGCAGGGACTAGACTGATAGCCCACCCTGCTTATAGCTGTCATGTTGGAAACTTTTTTTCTGATAATAGTTCCCCATACATTTGATGGACTTTTTTGATGTCTTTTTTCAACCTAACTATATGATGGACTAGAAACTTAGAATATCCAAAGACCCTCAAGTGGTTAACCAGAATTCTATCCCAATATTTGGTTTATATTTGAGTTAGTAGAATACCTCTTAGATCAGTGGTTGCCAACTTTTTCGGACCGACAGACCACTAAATTTACTGGCACTGGACCGCACATGCGCGGGGAGCCGGGTGTCGCTTAAAGGGAAAGAAACTTTCTTATTAGTGATATCATGATGCCAGAACTACTTCCCTGAGCTTGTCCTATATGCTGGACACTGATCCTTCAGCTGCAGCACAACATGTTGGTGCCAGGATATGGAGAGTTGCCCGTCACTGGTTGATTTTTGGCGACCACACTCAACATTATTTTTTACCTTAATTAGAGAGGCACTTGTAGGCATTAATACCCCCTTTCCACCAAAGTGCCTGTTGAATACATTTTCTTCATAATCAAGCCTGAAAGTCTGAACAAATAAATCATCAGGACCTTTCCTTTTTCCATATGAAAATTTTTGACCTGGAAGATTATAAAGAACCTGCCTTGTTTATTTGCCATATCAAAAGGAATGCCCAATTGAATGTACTCTTTGCAAAGACATGCAACACTGCTTTGATCAGTTTGTTAGCATCGGCGGCTCATATACAGGTTGATTGCCTGTGCTTCTTTCTCAGGTTCCAGTCTGGTTGTGAAAAGCATGGAAATCATTTCACAGTCACTTGGACTTGCCTGGAATGGAGCTTTGTATTAAGATTCTTGTGAAGCACTGGCTTCAGGTAGCTGAAGAATTTTAACAAGTTTAGTCGTTATGGATAAGAATACCACCCCTCCTCCGGTGAGAATGAACAACATTAAGAAATCAAGGAAGCTGAAGATTCCAACCTTTGATTTGAATTTAGGTATATTATTGATTTGCAAAACATCCAATCACCTTTACATACACTGTCGAAGTGATAGCTGTTGTGTTACATCATTCCTATCTATCCATCTATAAAAAAAACTGTGTATTGTACACCATTACCGCCATGTGTTTATTATAATTTCATCTTTCATCTGATGTTGTATTTCAGTATTACTGCAGCCTCTTTGCACCAAGATCTGTCTGCATGCTCCAGCACCTTCTGCATACTCCAGCACCTACTGCATGTCATTTCTCATTTTAACATAGTCTGGAAATGAGAATGGGGGAAATATACAAAAGTTCAGAGGGGGACTGATTACTGTCACCATATATTAGGCAGTGCTTAAACAAGAAACTTTATGCCACTTTTACAATTTGCATTACTTGCATAATTTGCATACATTTTGTATGTTTGTTTTTTGCATTTTTTTAAATAAAAGAGACAATTCTTTTTCTCATTTTCTTTCTTTAATGCCCACTACAACACAATTTTGAAAAATACCATTGATTTTTTTTCCCCAGATTTTAAATTCGGCATAGTCCCTTATTGACCAACTCACTACAACACAGCACTTTGGTGTAAACTCGGGCAATTACAATGGCAATGTTCCTCCTCATTCAGCTTCAGTGCTCAGGGAGTTCTATGCGAGTTGTGTGAATAGGCCCCAAACATTATCTAGTTTATGGTTTCATCTATCTTAGGCTAACATTGTAATAATTAAAGATCCGGTATATTTTTATTATTTTACAGTATTTATATAGCACTGACTTATTACGAAGTGCTTTACAAAGTCCCTAGCTGTCCCTAAAAGGAGCTCACAATCTAATGTCCCTACCATAGTCATAATGTATGTCCTTAATACTATCTAAGAATAATTTTAGGGGGAAGCCATTTAGCCGAACTGCATGGTCTTTTATGAGGAACTCAAACAACACAGCCTTTTAAACAACAACTAAACGGTAATCACGCTTATCTTTTCATTCCGTTTCTGTAAAACTTAGCCAGAGTAGGAGTTTTCCAGGAATTTTAAATGAAGGGAGCCATGACAGTCATTTGACATTGTTAAGGTTAATGATCTGCTGATCTACGAGTCACATTTAGCAGTAAATGAATCTGAATCTCTTTCTAGTGAAAACTCCCAATAACACTGTGTACATTGATCCAGCAAGTCTCAAGAGAAGCTTCCAATTCTTGCTTTAATAAGGGCAAGACACCTATAGCTGGGATTGTGTTATGGGACTGGCTAAAAGGATTTCTAGGAAAAATCAGTAACTTCAGAATTTGGTAAACATTTCAGATTCTATTTCTTTGGAGTCCTGATTATACAAAGTATCAAGCTATGATTTGGAGATCAGCTACTAGTTTAAGAACGATGTATATGCTTGTTCTTTGAGCCCATGTACACTAATTGTAATTAACTAGCAGAGAATGGATACATGTTTGTATTATACATTGCAGTACTAATATACCTAACACACACTTGAGTACATTTAAGGCTGTAATCTAGCTTTCCAACAAGCATCTCTCTCAAGCATTTTCTAGTGGGTGTATTTCTCTATCCCTATCTCTCTCAGAAAAACATTTGACAAGGGTACATGCCTTCCCCTAATCCTTATTATTTTTGCTTTTAGAGTGTTCCTCCCACTTTCTGTCCGGTAAAATGGCAGCACAAAATGTAAGAGAATTAAAACAGAGTTTAAGATAGCAGTAAAAACCTGATAATGGTTCTAACCCACCCATTATCATCTAAATAAGGAAAATTGTTTGGATTGACAAACACTTTAACTAATAACTATTTTTTTTACATTTCAGTTTTATTTTACATTTTTTAGAGTTTGTTGTCAAACGTTTCCTTCTTCAATTTAGTTTAGTTACCTAGAAACCCTGGAACATCTGTATACATAGCCTGACATTACTCAAGCATGCCAACTACATTGTGTATCTGGTTTAAAATGACAGAACATTGGTGACCAGGGTCACAAGCGCTCCCAGATTTGAACCAAGGCTCCAGTTCCCTACATCCTCATTCTGCTACGCACATCTTAAATTAGTTCTGCATTACTGACTTCTGTTTCTTTATGCCTCTTTCAATTGTATTTAATTACTACATCAATAGCATTTAGTTCCAGACATTTCTTGCTGAACACAGGGCAGTATTTTGGTGTATTTCCTATTAAGATTAAAGGTCATTAAATGGATCACTTAGGCACTGGTTGTAGGTGCTATAAATTTTATCCAACAGGGTTTTGTTGAAAACATTAAGCACAACACATTGTGTGGGAGTATTATAGTCACATTTCTCATTTTCTTTCTTTAATGCCCACTACAACACAATTTTGAAAAATACCATTGATTTTTTTTCCCCAGATTTTAAATTCGGCATAGTCCCTTATTGACCAACTCACTACAACACAGCACTTTGGTGTAAACTCGGGCAATTACAATGGCAATGTTCCTCCTCATTCAGCTTCAGTGCTCAGGGAGTTCTATGCGAGTTGTGTGAATAGGCCCCAAACATTATCTAGTTTATGGTTTCATCTATCTTAGGCTAACATTGTAATAATTAAAGATCCGGTATATTATTATTATTTTACAGTATTTATATAGCACTGACTTATTACGAAGTGCTTTACAAAGTCCCTAGCTGTCCCTAAAAGGAGCTCACAATCTAATGTCCCTACCATAGTCATAATGTATGTCCTTAATACTATCTAAGAATAATTTTAGGGGGAAGCCATTTAGCCGAACTGCATGGTCTTTTATGAGGAACTCAAACAACACAGCCTTTTAAACAACAACTAAACGGTAATCACGCTTATCTTTTCATTCCGTTTCTGTAAAACTTAGCCAGAGTAGGAGTTTTCCAGGAATTTTAAATGAAGGGAGCCATGACAGTCATTTGACATTGTTAAGGTTAATGATCTGCTGATCTACGAGTCACATTTAGCAGTAAATGAATCTGAATCTCTTTCTAGTGAAAACTCCCAATAACACTGTGTACATTGATCCAGCAAGTCTCAAGAGAAGCTTCCAATTCTTGCTTTAATAAGGGCGAGACACCTATAGCTGGGATTGTGTTATGGGACTGGCTAAAAGGATTTCTAGGAAAAATCAGTAACTTCAGAATTTGGTAAACATTTCAGATTCTATTTCTTTGGAGTCCTGATTATACAAAGTATCAAGCTATGATTTGGAGATCAGCTACTAGTTTAAGAACGATGTATATGCTTGTTCTTTGAGCCCATGTACACTAATTGTAATTAACTAGCAGAGAATGGATACATGTTTGTATTATACATTGCAGTACTAATATACCTAACACACACTTGAGTACATTTAAGGCTGTAATCTAGCTTTCCAACAAGCATCTCTCTCAAGCATTTTCTAGTGGGTGTATTTCTCTATCCCTATCTCTCTCAGAAAAACATTTGACAAGGGTACATGCCTTCCCCTAATCCTTATTATTTTTGCTTTTAGAGTGTTCCTCCCACTTTCTGTCCGGTAAAATGGCAGCACAAAATGTAAGAGAATTAAAACAGAGTTTAAGATAGCAGTAAAAACCTGATAATGGTTCTAACCCACCCATTATCATCTAAATAAGGAAAATTGTTTGGATTGACAAACACTTTAACTAATAACTATTTTTTTTACATTTCAGTTTTATTTTACATTTTTTAGAGTTTGTTGTCAAACGTTTCCTTCTTCAATTTAGTTTAGTTACCTAGAAACCCTGGAACATCTGTATACATAGCCTGACATTACTCAAGCATGCCAACTACATTGTGTATCTGGTTTAAAATGACAGAACATTGGTGACCAGGGTCACAAGCGCTCCCAGATTTGAACCAAGGCTCCAGTTCCCTACATCCTCATTCTGCTACGCACATCTTAAATTAGTTCTGCATTACTGACTTCTGTTTCTTTATGCCTCTTTCAATTGTATTTAATTACTACATCAATAGCATTTAGTTCCAGACATTTCTTGCTGAACACAGGGCAGTATTTTGGTGTATTTCCTATTAAGATTAAAGGTCATTAAATGGATCACTTAGGCACTGGTTGTAGGTGCTATAAATTTTATCCAACAGGGTTTTGTTGAAAACATTAAGCACAACACATTGTGTGGGAGTATTATAGTCACAATCGGTGCCCTTTTCGATTTTGTAATTTGAATTTGAATAACTTGGAGTACTGAAACATCAAGTTTCTGTTTAGATGTTCATGCTGCGAATACTGGGTGAAATATTTATTAGTTACTGCAATGTAATAAAACAATATTAATAATATTGTTTATTTAAAATCTGGGGGTGCAGAAGACAACTCTGCATTCAACCACACAGTAGGAACCTTGCAGAAGTCTGCAGAAAAAATGAAGGACCCTGTCCTAAATGGTCGTGTAGCATAGTATACAACAGGTGGTGTGAAATAATGGTTAATTATTAATGGTAAAAGAAAAAGGACCGTGGGTAGGTAAGTTTAAAATAGTGGGTTTTAATGGTTTATTTAAATCTGTCAAATGTAGGGAGGAAAGTAATTCCAGAGAATGGTGGTAGCTGTAGAAAAGTCTTGGAGCTATGCTTTAAAATTCACTTATAGATATTCATTAGGCAAAAGGCTAAATACTTCAGTGGATTGCTTATATGTTAGCTGTTTAACCTGTCAAAGAATAGTACCTTGAAGTCAACAAACCTTGTAATCTAGACCCCCCTTCTAGATTACTGCCAATCCTTATAGTCCCCCCTAAAGAATATCCTTCAGTTAAAAGAAGAACATTGTAATTTCAGGAGCAGGGTGTTATACAGAACATGCAAGTATCTTGGTAGACCTATATTTTGGCCATTTATTCTAAATATTGCTCTTTACTGACAAGCCATCCCATCATTTCTAAATAAATTTCTGACATGTCAAACATTACCTTTAGGAAGTCTAATTCATTAAAAGACAAGCTGGTTCATAGCCATTACATTTACATTACGTCTGGAAACACTTCTGAAAAACCTTCAGGCACTATTAGATTATTAGAGTGTAAATTGAAATCAATGCCTATGCTTGGACCATAACAATTCTATACTTTGCAACGGTAAGATCCATAGATCTAAGCAGTCTGTTAACTGTCACACAAAAAGAGTCATTTACTTGTTATCATGTCAGTGCTGTCTTTTATATGGGTAAGACAAAACATTTTTTTTATAAAAGAAATTATGAGCATGTTTATTCTATAGGAAGTAAAAAAAAAAACAACATTGAAATAAACCATTAAAATGATCCATTCTGTTATTTTTCCCCCTCGACCACATTTGTCCTAACTTAAGGCTAGAAGACTTTGATAAAAACTCTTTTAGAAAGTGAAACACAATAGACACACTTTATATGATCCAGGTCTAAACTCTTATTTAAGATGTTCTTATAATTGTTATGTCATGATTGCTATAACTATATTTAGTTTGTTGACATCCCTCCAAAAATGTATGTATATATTTTTATAATTCTAACTGTGATATAATGCAGTGTTTGTTTAATTAAAGATGTAACCTATTTTTGTATATGTGATTGTAAATCATAATCCTAAAATGTATATTATTTGCTGGATCACCTTGGTTCATGCATGATAGTCTATCTTTACCAGTCTTGGAGAGCTTTAATAAATCAAGCCCAATGTATGCGATACACATATATATTAATTTATGTTCTATGTTTTAAACCATTGCATAAATAATATGTATCCATGTAGGTGTGACATGCGTATACATGGTATATTTTTCTATGATCGGCATGCAGCCAGTCCAAGCCAGGAGCTTTGCTGGCACAGTTGCCCCGTCCTGTCAAAGTGTTGTTACAAATCTGCCTACTCCGGCATGATGGCAGTCCATACATCGCCTTCCAATCTCTAACTATTTCAGACTATTTAGAAATTAACATTCTCCCTCTGTTGGTATTATTTACTTTAGGTCTTTATCATTCCAATTTACACTGGTATAGATTGATTTTACCAGTGTTTCTCAACCAGGGTTCTGTGAAATTCTAGGGTTCCTCCAGAGGTTACTAGGGGTTCCTTGAGCTAATGGTGCATCTGAAGACAGTTTAGCTTACACCAACTGACCAGCAATGTAGGAGGCATTCTTCCCACTGATCACCACTTTTAAATACGGTGAGCTGTGGATATAGTATTTATAGCATGTGTTCCCTGAAGACCTGAACTTTATATTAAAGGTTGAGAAAGGCTGCTCCATACAATCTTCCATTTTTAATCTACAGGAGTTGATACTAATCTTTGACTTCAATAGTGAACATATACTTTTAGGAACAGTTACCTCTAATCTTATACATGTAAAAATTTAGGCTGTGTTTTTTTACACATATTTATTACTAATAGCATTCGCAGAGACTGAGTTATCAAATCTGTTTACATTTATATAGATTGATACTTATCCTGCTGATCTACCTGTATCCCTGCATGGAATTTGCTGCCTTTATTATCCATCATACTTTTATATCAAGTGAAATGCAAGTGTTCTTGTTTCATTGCTAATTTTCAAGTTTGACATATTTTCATGACTATGGCAAGGCAGAGATAAGCATCCAGTATATCTACCCTTTCCCCACCAATCTTTCCCTTTAATGCCCCTGCCCCTATGCCATAACAATTATTATACAGCTCAATTAGATGATTAAATGGCTTGTAGGCTTTTTATTACAACTTTAAACATTTAAATATGTATACTTTTCCTAAAATAACAAAAATAATAACAACCACAAATAAATAACATGAACAACCAATTATACATATAGATACATAGATATACATATAACTCAACTTTACTATAACACTTACCTTAGCAATGCTGAGCACTACTGCTCTTTTTGGTTGCTCGTCCTCGAAGGTCCACCCCCCTACACACTTGCCATCTGTGTCACCATGAGATATATATATATATATATATATATATATATATATGCTCCCAACCACCTCCTCTCCAGCTTGGGAACAATATCACTACTATTTGCAGCCAAACTTTTCCACAATAACTTTTTCACCACCTTCCAGAGATTCAACACCAAAGATGAATCCCCCACCCCACTGATACCCCCACCAAGGACCAACATCCGTCAAGGACCTCACCACCACAGTGGAGACACGCTTGTGTGCCCCTTCAAACCTGTAAAACCCTCTGGACCCACTCCTGAATCTCCAAACTCCATTCCAAACTCATACAAATGAACACCATTCCAACCTAGGTATAGTTCTGTATCCACTTCCTATTCCCGATGCTTAACTACTACCCCCATTTCCCCCACAAACTTCCCAACAGCAGTCTGTGCTGCTAGCCAGTGCGACCTGGCTACCACATCTGACCAAACCATCACTATATTCGGGAATGAGGCACGCAATCTGAGGTAATCCCATTTAATGTCTCAAATCAACTCCCTAACTGGTCTTTGACCCAAATCATTACCTCCTGTGTGCAACACTAAAACATCAGTCTGTCTACACACAAATCATTTTTATCTCCAGAAGCACCAGACTTCATTGCATGCCAGGTACACCAGATCCACTGAATCACTCCTTCTGACCAAAGAGTGCCCAGCTGCCAGCCAAGCCATGCAACGTCCCCCTCGACACATTTTTTCAGTGCAGCCACTGTAACCCCCTGCTCAAAGCTCCTACACAAAAAACACAAATACCCAAAAACTCATCCTCCCTTTGGGCCCCCCACACTCCTCACAGAAATGCCACCATTCCTTCCTGGTATTGGGAACCGGAGCCACCTCCCTCACCTGCTCCTGTAACCAACCTGGACCTTTATCTGCGGCTGCAGCCCTGAGCTGGGCCAGAAGGGCCTCCACTTCGGCCATATGATGCAAGGACAGGTAAGCTACTACTTTGTCCCCAAAAAAGAGTGACCACCCCCTTCGCTCTTTCCCCTTAAAAAACTTTATTCTTTCCCTTAACTTTTGTACCGTACCCCTTCCCTTTAACCAACCTCTCTTCCATCCCTACAACACCATTAACCTTTTATTGTCTGCTCCTGCCTGGATTTTCGCACACTAACTTTGGTAATAGTAAATTGAAGTACAAAGTTTTTTTTTTTTATTATTTATTTTTAGCCTCAGGATTTTGTTCATTTTCCCTCTTTCAAATTATTATCACTAAAATATTATAACACTGACTGCTTTTTGGATTCCACAAATAAAAACACACCATCATTCTTTGCACACTTACATAATAATTACCTTTGTCTTTGATGGAATAGTAAAGGGCACCATAAAGATTTTTATCATATTCAGTAAATCATATACGTTATTCACATAGCACTATTAAATGCTGGTACAAAATAAGCTTGTTTGTGCTTGTTAGTTATATTGTCAGGCTGATTTTATTATATAGCCATATTCACATCTGTTTTCTATTTAATCGGTTTGCAGCTTTTAAACTGTCAGATTAATAGCGCGCTGTCGTTTTATACGTTGATTAGACATTTTGCATCTCATTGGTTGTAACACCGTGGGGGCTCGGGAAAAAGAAATTCTCTTGAACTAATAAAAAAAGCCTTGTGTGTTAGTTGTGGGTCAGTAAAAGAATACAAACCGTACAAAAAGGAAAGAAGTATTTGAACTATGACAGAAATGTGTTTTTTGTTTTCCATAATGGAGAAAACTTCAAACTACACTGAAAAAAAAAACAAATTAATGTGAATTCTAAGAAGGCACCAAATGGGTGATGGGTCTGAGATCAAAATGCTCAGGTAAACCAGAGCTAAAACCATTGCTAAACTCTCACATCAACTTGCTTTCAATCTTTTTAAATATAAGGATTATGTTACAATTGAATTCTAGGATAAGCATATATTGTCTAAATACAAGAGGCATGCATATTTCTACATGAATCTTGGTGTGCTTTGTATACTTATTCCAGACCTGTGCAGTAATCCAGTGTAAAACTTCTCGAGATTCTTGAAATGAAGACCGATCACTGCTGCACTCCCAAATACAGAGTTACTGGTCTTGTTTTCGCCTCCTTCATCTAGTTTTATGCAGGCAGCTTGTAGTAGACTTGCTGGGTCCCTCCAACAGTTCTAATATTCAAAGGCTATGTGACCACAGGATGATGTCAGGGCTTGCTATAAGAAAAAAGGGACTTGGGATGGTGGGGGGTACTGGCTTGTGGTAAGTGCTGGAACAAGGCCTTACAAACATTATGTAAATTCCATCTAGGAGCACAATTCAGGGGTATAATCTGCTTCCAAAGTTACTTGTACTTGCTACGGGTTGTTGCCTTCCCTGAGCAGGTATCTAAATGGGCCCCAGGTTTTTACCAGTGCACCCCACAAGGAGTGATGGGCTGGTAACCCTAGTGCCACTAGGCTGCTTTGCTTCAAGGGGGTCACCAGGTTACGGCCTCCAGGCACCAGGGGTAACATGGATCAGAAGACTTCAGCTTGAGAATGGTGATGATACCGGGAAACAGCAAGTCAAATTGAAGTACTTGGACTTTCCAAGGTCAGGGCAGGCGGCAGGCAAAGGCAAGGTCAGGTAACATGCCGAGGTCAGTTAACAGGTCAACTGCAGAAAATCCAAACTGATGACTAGCTGGCAGAGAGGCAGGAAGTGCACTGAGGATCCAGCAACCTGCATTTGGAACTGGAGATGTTTAAAAGCCCAAGAGCCAATTGCAGAACAGGGCTGAAAAATCTGAAGATTGGCTACAGGACCTACGCCAGAATCCCCTTGCTGTGCACAGCCTCAGCTGCTGTGCAGGGGATGCGGAGAATGATGAAAAAGTCATAGCTACAAGGATGCAGGTGATGCTGCAGCTTGCTAAGTGGGTGGAGTGGTAACAGAACTAATAGTCAAAGCCCTGGTTTTAAAAACTTGGCAATCCTCTTCAAGAAATCATGATATCATTGTGCCCCTGTTCCCAGAGAAATCGTTGCATAACAATACTGCCTAATTCCTTAAATACCTATTTTTTTTTCATAGAAGGAAATAGAATTACTGTAAAACCTCCACTAACTTTTTCTTAACTTTTAGTAATAAATCAGTGCTGTACAATTCATTGGGCCTGAAGGTGACAAATGTACATACATACTGTAGGTAGTGTTGAGCGAACCCGAACTGTAAAGTTCGGGTCCATACCTAACTTTAGGATTTTGGGTACCCGGACCCGAACTTCCAGGTGTTCGCTCATCCCTACCCACTAACCATTAATATTAGTGTTGAGCGAACCCGAACTTTGAGCCAAAGTTCGGCTGAATCCAGCGAACCCGAAATTTCATGTGTTCACTCATCCCTAACTGTAGGATGTTCAAACAATGGCACTGCATCAGAAGACAACCAAGCCCATTCAAGTTTATATTCTAAGGAAGGGAAAATGTCTTCAGCAAAGTATTGCAGATGCTGATTTTTGGTGGTTTGTTATCTGGGTCACCAGGAGCATAATAGCTGTTTAGGTAGAACAACAAAGGTTTGGGATCAAAGTTTTAGACCAAGAACATAAATGCTAACATGGAACTGTGCGCACAAAATTGGACTGGAGTACAGGTTCAGATATACAGACAAAACAGGAAAGGCTGTGATACCAGCAAATGCTGTAACCTATAGAATCTATGTGATTGGGTTTGGTTAGAGGAGAGGTGCTAATACATGACAGTGACAAAGGAATCATTGTATTAGTCGTGGTACAGAATTAGATTTAGGTTCAGGTGAAGAGTGAAGACAGGCAGCAGACAAGCTTATAAAAGAGAAATGTATAGGCCATCAGAACAACCCATAGGTGGGAAAAAATATACAAAGGAACAATTGATGACTTTGAATCTGGCCCCCTATTCATAACAAAATGGAGTGCTCAGGTCATCACCAGTGGGAGAATATTTCAGGACATAGAAAGGGGCATGGAAGAAGACAGTATTTTTGGCTTCACTGTTGGAGGCCAGCTTTTGCTGTGAATCTATTCATTTGCTGCTATCATCCATAAGGGTATATTGTGCGAAATATTTCTTTACAATATTCCTTGTTATATGTTTATTTCATATTCTAATATTGCTACCCGTGGAAGCGCCATGCATTTATAAAATAATAATTCATTTAAAACATCTAGCAAGCACAGTAAATAAAAACGACTATTGCCAATTGTAAGGAACATTATTTTGCTTCCTTCCTCATTCAACTGCAACAGCATTTTTAACAAATAGATGGAACAGGTATTTTTTTTTTCCCAATCTCATTTTCCCAAAATTGAGTGAAACTTATTGTTCCCACAAAGATATTCATTTGAAGTAAACCAAATAAGTATTGTTTTTTCTTTCTCCAAGCCCGTATTTAGGCCTCCAGCAAGACAAAGTAATTTGAGAAGCTTCAATCCTTTATCACTCCGAGCTGCAAAAGGCTCACAAGAAGAAAAAGCAGCTAAAGCTTGAAAGCAAAGCAAGTCTTGTGTAAAATTATGTGTGCCAGTCATCACGCTCTCAGACCACAGATAAATTTGTTTAATAACAATCTCCTAGGATCTGATCTTTATAGTGCACTTATTAAGTGCATTGAAATGAAACAAACAGCTGACTGTGGTTATTTTCTGTCCTCGGGCTGTGGCGGTAAAAAAACAACGCAAACAAACAGAAATACATACAGTGTTAACTTATATCAGCATAGGCTGCAAACAAGGCTTCACGCCCGAATCACTAGAAAATATATATATATTTGCATGTAAAATACCATAGGGGCATAAGACTACAATTAATATTTTTAAATAAATCATAATTTTCAAAACTTAAAGTAAAATTAGACCCCATTGGAAAAAAAATGATGTGGGATTTTATTTTAACTGCATTTGAACTTATTTTTTATAGACTCCTGCAAAGTCCCAAATACATGTCGAGGCTGCCAATGAATTCTGCTTAATGTAGTGACTGGGTGGCAACAATGCTGCACTGATTTTAAAGAACAGTTGCCACTTTCATAGTGGCTTTGCCTGTTTGTACAAAAATGGGATGCAAAAAGATACTGGGAACATGGCTATCATCAACCAGCACCTGGCCACATATTTTGCTGAAACCCTCCCGTGTAAGCTGCAGTGTCTGATTTGGCTCAGTTAGGAAATCTAAATAAAGTTCTTTGTTTACAAGTAACTGAAATTTGGTAGTTGTTTAAGCTGTTTTACAGGAGCTATTACTTGTACTTTACTCCACCCAAGCCATTCTATAAACTTTGCAAATCATATACAGGTAGTCCCTGAGTTAGGCTCATCAGTCATACGGACGACTCCTTGATACAAGCAGGGCTTCCCTGCTAGCTCATGTGCAGGACAGAGGCTTAATGGGGGGAGGACTTGCAAAAGAAGTCTGAGCTGTTCTTTATTGACCAAGACAAACTCTGCAGGTGTTTCATTTTACATATCAAAGCACAGCTTGCTCCAGAAGTTAATGAATGTCTATGCTCTATAATGTTTTTTTTTCTTGCTTTGTTAAGGCATAGTGAGGATTTTATACAGTACCTGACAGCATGCTGTCCAATAAAATGTTGAGACAAGCATTTGTCCTAATTGCATTTTTTAAAATATGTACCTGTTCCAACTTACATACAAATTCAACTTGAGAACAAAGCTACAGTCCCTATGTCGTAAGTAACCCAGGGACTACCCAGGGACTATAATATAAATATATATATGCCAAAGCATCTGTAAACCTGTTGTGTCTATGATGCAGGAACACCTGTCAAACAGCATAGGTGAGCAATGAACTGCCCTGTAGACCACCCTACAGATCCTGCCCTTGTAATTGGTCAATAAAGTATCAACAGCAGTCTGATGACTTTGACCCCTGGACGCTATCTTTCTGTCAGCATGTTCAGATGGTCATTATTGGTTATAAAAATAAGGGCAATCTTTGAGCTCTGTCCTTTTATGATCTACATGCCTGTCCTTATTTTGAGTAAGCTTTAAAGTAGAGTTATTCTTTTGATTTAGCTCACTCCAATCTTTCTCAAGCTAAAGAAACCTCTTCTCCTTGTATATACATTCTTCCTAAATGGATGGTTATGTGCTGAAAGAGATCTACTGGTAAAAATCAGCTTTGTATTGACTGCACCTGGACAGTCAATACTCATTGTCTTCAGTAGGACTGGCTTTGGAGTGTTGAGAAACACGGCCTTAGACTTATATTTAGCTGGGATACGTATTCATTTACAAAAGTGTCCATATCAGTGTTTCTCAACCATTTTACCCCAAGGGGTACCCCTTGATAAAACTTTCAGGGAACCCATACTTTAATGTATTGTAATCCTACTTTGGCAAGAGGAAACCCTACCACCTTTACAGCCAAAAAGTCAATGTCTCCTGCAAGGCAATTTGCTCATTGCATAAGGATTTCTTTAGCTTTAAATGATACAATATAACAAAAAGATAGTTGTAAAAAGCCCCATTAGGTTTACATAGCCATTCCTGCAGTTTATTTTGCCATGATTCAAAGAATTAAAGGTTGTAACAAAGGTGGCCACATCATAAAGTTGGGAGACATTTAAACAGTAAAACAGAGAAGCTGAGATAGCATTAGTAATGTTGCATTCACTCTGTATCTGTTTAGCTGTGCAAAATAATAATAGATAGTAATAATAAAGTGCTGGCTTCAAGCTGCCAGCCTCATTTGGATAATAAGGCATTAGCATCAAGCACAACATTAATCTTGAAAACCAGCCAAACAGAAAACTGAACCAGAGGGGCAATTATTTATCTAAGTACATCAATGACTACAAGTATGACTTGTAAGGAGACAGATAAAAAGAGAGTTCTGCAATCAATACACCATCTGAAAATAAAATATACAGCCCACTAAATGATACGTTGTAATCAATGCTATCATTTACTGTGGTGTGGTGTCAATTGCCTTGGACTGCTAACTATACATTCTACTCTAGATTATGGCTTCTTAGTGTATTTACAGCTCTGTCGACACCAACAACTGAAAATTAAGAGATTTTGCAGGTGTACGTCAATTTAAAATTAATGTTTTTTATGGAATCGAATTGGCTTTTACCTGCTACCTTTTCTTTAGGAGTTTGACAAAGACACAAGCTATCAGCACTGATGGATTGCTCTAACAACCGAGGGGTCACGATGAATGTCCATTTTTCTTCACTGAAGCTTCTTTTTCATTCATGATGAGAATGTATTTAAATTGATGCCATTTTCTTAGAATGATTGAGGTTATCTTGTGTCCTGCCTGGTAACTTGGTATGAAAACCCCCATCATCTTCCTGGACACCATTACAATCACTGCCAAGTTTCTGTTTAGTATAGCTTTTTGCAAACCATAACCACCATGGAAAAAACTCAAAAATGCTTACATACACAATACTAATAATTAGTAAAAGAAATGAAAAAACTCTAATGACACTTTGACAACGACATGATTATTCAATAAAATAGGTTTAATAAAAATATGAAAATAAAGGTTAGCAAAGCATCGTATGTGTCTGGAACATTTGTTTGGGGGAACTTGCTGAAAAACAAGTTTTGATTTAAGCAAAGTGAATTGTTTAAAAGAACACCTCACTAATTACAGGATAAACAACCAGACACATATTTTCACCAGGCGGTATAGGCTACATGTTTGTTAGGTTGAGACCCCCATAGGGATACAGGTATAGGTTTAAATTTTAAATGGATGGGTTAAAAATCCCCAGGTCTTGATAAGTAATTTATGTAATAGTAAGAGGAAAGAGAAGAAGAATACAGTTTTTGAGACCACAGTGTTGATTAAAAAAGAATTTTATTGCACATAATTGTCCATATACTGTTCAAACATAGATCCACTATCCTAAGGGTATATCACTTAACTGTGAGATTTTAGAACACTTTTTATAGAAAAATGGAAACAAATCATTAATATTAATATAACCGTTTGCGTCTAAATAAATAAGATATATTTCCTACCTTGTAATTGTATCGAGAGCCACATCTTTAGAAAATCATGGGTTGATAGTATGTAGAGAGACAAAAGAAAGAGGTTTGAAGCTCAATTGTTCTTTTCGAATCTATTTAGACCGTAAAGTCCTCATAATATCATACCCCCGAAGAAGCCAAACGTAGCGAAACGCATCGGGACTATTACCACTAATACGGTTATATACTCTTACCTTGTTAGAGCACTTCTGTCTAGCACAAATATCCAAGTCTTTTGAAACTGTAACAAGACTGGGGATATTAAGTGTAATGTGTTTTTTATAATTATCAATGAATCAAGAGTATATCAATACATAATTATTATTTCACCAAACTACTTGAGCCTCAAACCTCTTTCTTTCATCTCTCTATATTCTGTCTACTGTTGATTTTAACGATTGTTCCCTGTTTACTTCCAGTGAATCTAGCACTTCCCCAAACCATTTCATTTTATTGCTTTACCACCTCCTCTATGGAGCAGCATTTCCCAAATAAAGACTTGTTAAGGAACAGAAGTACAAATATATAAGATATGTAAAAATATCAAATTGATAAATGGCTTCAGATTAATTAAATTTAAAGTGTTTTAAGCACATTTTGATTGGTTCTGGTATATTACAGTCTTAGATAACTGAAGTCCCAAGCGTTCAGAACCTTAGATCTATGACCTTCCTATTAAGATTGTATTAGTTTGGATAATTATTGCTTTTATCATCATAGGATAAAAAGGCTTCCTACTGTCCAGTACTTCTTCACTAAGTACTAGTCTGGCACATTGAGCCAGTAAGGCATCTATTTCCATAAACAAACAAATAACCTATGGATGATCATTGCTTAAATGCATCCTGCCACTTGTTCATTTGTGCCTCCTCTCTGGGGGGCTGTAATCCAGCAAGTGGAATGAATGTTCCTGACTTTCATCACTGATGAAGCTCCGCTGAGACCCCAGACTGCAGCAAAATGGCATGGTTGTAAGATATGAATCCAGGAAAAAAAGTGTTTTTTAATGAGGCCGGAAGATAAGTAATAATTCCAAACAATGCCTCTTTTTTCCTGAAGTACTTCTGTACAAATTATCTCCAAATACTTCTCACTCATCTTTGTTGTGGATAGGAAATGTTGCTTGCTACTGAATAAGGAATTATATTAACGCTCAATCCAAGCTGGTATTATCTTTTATTTATAAAGTGCCATCATATTAGTCTGCTCTGTACAATAAATAGGGCTGCAGATGACAAGACTGCATGTACAAGTAAAAAGTATAACACAAGGGAGGAAGTCAACTCTGCCCAAGTGAGATTACAGTCTATAAAGTAACCTAATATGCAATAATTAAAGAAAACATAACCGTGAGAAGATTGGTAAGTTAAAAGAGGTGGGTTTGAGGACCCAGGAAAGCATTGGAGCCATGCATATAAAGAGGTTATATAAAACATTGTACAGCTTATGCCAACAATTCAGCATAGAGTCATGTTAAAATGACACAATTCAGTTGATCAGAGGCCATATTTTCCAGTTCAAAAGTAGTTCAGTTGTTGCTGCTATTAAGAGCAGCTTTCAATGTAATACCTTTTTTCCCATATTGTCTTCCAAAGAATATCAAATCTTTAGTCCTGAACTTATCCTCTTTTGGGCTCACTGACGTTTTCTTTGATCTCCAAAAAATCTTTGTACTTCTAAATCAGCATTTACTGTGCATACTCAAATATAAACTGACGTACCTATTTTTACCTGAAATTACAAAAAAAGGCTTTTACTTGAGTAGAAACCAAGGGCACAAAATTAAGCTGTCACTGATAATGTTCAAAACAGTAGTCAACCAAAATGTCAGTAAAATTAGTGTGAATAAATACCTCCATTGTGTTATTTTTAAAATATTTATGCAAGAGGAAAAGATTAGGAAACATGGTCCCAGTCCAGTTATCTCCCCTTGCCATTTACAGGTCATAGTATTTTTAAGTGTTTTTGAGTTGGTAATGATTAATTACTTGCATTAAAAAAATATTTTGTGCATTATTGTTGGCCACCAGTAGATGGTGCTGAGTCATCAGGTAAAGTGTGTAACAAACTAATAATAGTGTCTCAGACCTGAAGATTTTGGTGAATAGGTTACATGAGAATACAGTGCCATCTAGTGTCATTACCCAAGTTTAAACCAAGATTCTTCTTCTAATGAAATTATAAGTTAAAAAATGTGATTAATACCTAAGTAAATACAGCAACTGTTTTTTTAAACTATAAGCTTGTACTCCACTGTAGTCAGAAACTAAAGTAACAAAATTAGCAGCAGTTAGCTGAACACTCTTCTTTCTAGTATAATAAATAGACCCTATGAATAAGTTGAAATAAATGTCACAACATTAGGTTCAGGAACAAACTTCCCACAAGGTTATATCTACATTTACATACTCTTTGAATGTTATTTACATTTTAACCCCCCCTAGCGGTAATCCCGAGTGTGACTTGGGGTGGCTTTTACATGCAAAAAGCGGTAATCCCGAGTCACACTCGGGGTAACTTTAGGAGCCCCCCCTTACCTTTACCCCACGCTCCAGCGACGATCAGATGGTCCCGCTGTGATGGCGGGGCGCCGGTCCCTCGGGGGGGCGTGGCCGGGCAGGAAATTTAAAAGCAGATTACTGAGTAATCTGCTTTTAAATACCACTAGGGTCCTGGTCATGTCGCTGCCTGCATCAGCAGTGAGATGCCAAGCACAATGCAGGACTTCTGTATTGTGCTTCACATCTCACTGCAGATGCCAGCAGCAATAGCAAATTCCGGGGGTGGTCACC
>NC_092865.1:60491951-60503742 GCF_032062135.1 Pyxicephalus adspersus | reverse complement strand
TTAGAATGCTAGGGGGGTTAAAGGCCTCCCTTAACCTCCCTGTCGGTATTACCGAAAGTGGTTCGGGGTAGATTTTCCATACCAAAAGCGGTAACCCCGAGCGACACTTAGGGTGGAGATGCTAGGGAGTTCACCAAGTCTTATCTGCTTCCCACATTCCAGCGCCATCCTCCAGCAGTGCCCGCTGCATCCTCCCGTGATGTCTGCGGCGTCCTCCACCGATGCCCGGTATCTGCTTCCCCTGGCAATGCCAGCCGGCATGGTCAGGCTACACATATGCCAGCAGGCATCTGCGTCCCCAGCGTGTGAATGATGGGGACGCAAGACCAGGAGAAGCAGATGCCGGCCATTTGCTTGTGAGTCTTGGGATGGAGGGCGGGACTGTTAGGCAGGTAGGCGGGACCGGTCAGAAAATTTAACCGCCTAGGAGGTTAAACAACCAAAAGACCAGAAAATGCTGCTGGGCATCATAATCTTAGATGTGATGTCAGCAGAATCGTCACGTTAAAAGATTATGAAGAGGGAAGATTTTGGCCATTACATTCAATTCATACAAGTTGGGAAGCTCACCAAGGAGAAGATATACTTTTATCAGTAAAGCTCGGTGATCCTGCTAACCTGGAAAGGATCTGGTCCAGGATTCAAAACATTCCAGGTTTTCTGGATTACCCAGATTTACTATCAAATTTTGTATCCTCTTTGACCCTGTAGAGGTTTCATAAATCAGGCACAATGAGTCAAAAATGCTAGCAAGTACAAAGGCACAATACCCTTTGAACCAAGTTCCCCTTAAGTTTCCTTAAGTTTTGCCTTCCAGATTCCAAATCTGGAAGGCAAAACTTAAGTACACTGATAAAAATGCATCATTAGTCTGTGCAGCTTTTAAACAGCTCCGCGGTAAAGGCTCTGAAGATAAGCCAACCATTGAACTAAGTGGCGTGCTTTGTTAGATGGTTGTAGGCCACAAGATCATTCTAAGACTACTATAGCTAAAACCTCTTGTCTATATACAAGCTGAAAAAATATAACTTTTTATTCTTTGTAATGTTCTGTGCATTTTTATTTTCTATTGTCTGTGAGGTCACAGATTTGTGGCCTTCTTTCAGTGGCTTTATCATCAATGTCCATATGCTTGGCCTATAGTAGCAACCCCAGACTGTTGTGGAGCATACCACCCACCACTTACACTCTAGGTCTTGGGTACACAAGGTATAGTGACAGGTGATTGGCAAACAACCAGGGACATACAGGGGCACAAAATGAGAGGTCCGTCAGTCCGAAAACAGTAACTAGGAGATCCACACCACACACACATAGAAGCAGAGGGTCAGACATGTCAAAAACAGGGAACAGAGCCAGTGGTCAACAAGGTCATGTAGCCAAGAGATGTCCAAGATAGAAGCAAAATTAGGATCATAGGCAAATGCTAGTCCAATGACATGAAAATTTTCATAGCAATAGTAGTTGAATACCCTACATTTGTGGTTTCAAATATTTGTAGGCATTGCGTTAAAATCACTAACTTCCTCCCTGAATATTCATCACTATGTGGCTCATTGGGTTTTAGACTCAATACTTTCTGAAGCAACTGTTCAGTGCTGGAGAATAAATAGATTGCTTTTTGTTATCCAATAAATAATGCTTCCTTACAGCAATAAAAGTGATGTTGACCTCATTATGTTTCAGCCCTGTCTTTCTGCTTTATAGGCAGCCATCTTTTCTACAAAGATTTTTCATTCTTTTACTTTTTGGTCCTCCAATGAATTTTGTCCCAATGGAAGCAGCTGAAGCAGATTCTGCATTTGCAACTGATCTGTTGAATATTATAAATTAATATAATTGCGACTTATCAACAAAGGTAGATGATTAGGGATTGTAGGTGAAGGGTTGCTGGAACCTTATGAGTTACCAACCTGGCAATAAAAAAAGCCCACTGTTAATACATCTCCAACTTTGTGCTTATTTAACAAGAATGATGTACTTTTCATTTATATTTACCTTCATTTACATCAATAGATGTCACACCATGACTTTCGAGACACTAATGTGCTAGATCCTGCTTTGTGTATGTACTTGTTCCAAAGGTAGATTGTGCACTCGACATCCAATTTAGCTTCAAGGTTAGTCAACAATCAAACCTCTTAGTGTAATTGTGTTCTTTCTCTAGGTCTCTAAGTTAGCAGTTAATAATCACAATGAACTTCTGTCATATTTAAGCTATAATTGCCTACAAACCATAGAACTACCTGTGTCATTATTAAATGCACACATAGAATTGCAGACTTCAATATTCAGTACATCACCTTGATACAAATTAAAACATAATGAAAAAAAGCTCATATAAAACAGAAGTACCATTGATAACTGAGATAATGTATATCACTGTGTTTCTTTGATGTAAAAGTAAAAAATTATTACATTTGAAATATTTCTATATAATCTGCTAATAATAATTTTCTTTTCTTGCTTCATTTATCAGAATTTCCAAAATCTTAACAATGATTCTGGTCAGGTTTGATACCTCTTGCTATTTACCAAAGAGAACCGTTTAGTAAGAAAAAATTTCTGTACTACTGTATAATAAATACAGATATTTTAGTGTTTGATACCTCTTGCTATAAGAAGACCATTTGGTAAAAAAAAATACTTCTCCAGCACAGCTGTTCTCAGTTTACAAGCACATGTAATGGAAAACCTCTCCCGGGCATTCTTGATGTCTAGCCAAATCCACGGCACCATGGACAGCTGGACAACCAGGCACGGAGTGGGACACTACCTGTCCTTCACCGCTCACTGCGTGGCCTTGCATAGCTCAGTGGGCAGTAGTCTGCAAGAGGCATTGTGAGGGTGTGGTGGGAAAGCATGGACCACCCCAGTCTTCTCCCTCCTCCTCCTCCTGCATTCCTTCTACTGTCAACTCCTCTCTTTTCGACACTCCTCCTGAAAGGCCAGCAACGGAGGTCACTGTGGTTAAGCGGCATGCCACTACGGCTCCCTCAAGCACACGTGTTGCCAGGCAGTGCTGAAACTGGTGTCCTTGGTGGAGAAAAGGCACACTGCCAGAGAACTCTTGTCCGCTTTGCACAGAGAGGTTGAGGCTTGGCTGACACCCTCTTGGCTCACAACAGGCAACGTAGTGTGCGACAACGGGGCCAACCTTGTGGGCATGCTGCACATGGGCCGCATAACACATGTGCCCTGCTTTGCGCACGTACTGACCCTGATGGTGCAAAAGTTCCTCCGCACGTACCCAGGACTGCAGGACTTACTGAGACAGGCTCACTCCATCTGCAGCTATATACGCCCATCCCCTACTGCCGCTGTGGCGCTTAGCAAGATCCAGCACCAACAGAGGCTGCCACTGCATAGACTCATTTGTGACACTGTGACTAGATGAAACTCCACCCTGCACATGCCCCAACGTCTGTGTGAGCAAAAGCTAGCCATCCACCATTACTTGGTCAGTGTGGTGCATGGAGGCAGTATGCCATCTTCTTTTGTGCCCGGCATCCAGTGTTCTGTCCGAAAGAACCTTCAGTGCTGCTGGCGGAGTGGTCACGGACAACCGATCATGACTGTCCCTGTAAAATGTCAATCGTGGAATTGATGATGCACTACACCCAGCTCTAGATGCCAGTTACCAATGTGCTCCCCGCTCCTTCTCAGGGTCCACCGCCTCCTCTTCCTGCTGTTGCTGCTGCCTGTCAGTTCTCCATTCACTAAAATTGTACACTTCTGGGTGGCATTGACGATGGACTACACCCAGCTCTAGATGCCAGTTACCAATGAGGTCCCCGCTCCGTCTCAGGGCCCACCGCCTCCTCCTCCTGCTGCTGCCGCCTGTCAGTACTCCATTCACTAAAACTGTATTACACACTTCTGGGTGGGTGGCTTTGTCAATGCACTACACCCAGCTCTAGATGCCATTTACCAATACGGTCCCCTCTCCATCTCAGGGCCCACCGCCTCCTCCTGGTGCAGCTTTTACCTGTCAGTACTCCATTCACTAAAATTGTTCACTTCTGGGTGGCAATGACGATGCACTACACCCAGCTCCCCATGACACCTACCAATGTGGTCTCCCTGGCTATAGCTGACCACACACTGCTACTGCTCTCGCTGACCCACGCTCCGTCTCTGGTTCTCCATCCTTTTGCCTCATGTCACCCCGCTACTTGTCCACAACTTTATGGGTGGAATTCCTAACACATGTCCTCCAGGTCATGATGCCAGCTAGCAATTATTATTAATTATAATAATAATAATAATAAACATGTTTTATATAGCGTTAACATATTATGCAGCACTGGTTACATTAAATAGGGGTGCGTAAATTAAATAGCAATGCATTCTTCTGCTGTTTTGACGGCAGAAACTGTTGCTGGTGGGTTGAGTTCGCCCTTTCTCAATGTCCTAATGTTTATGCTGCCTTCTGGACGCTGTCCATTATCCTATTTACCTGCTGTCACTTTGCCTACCATTTTCTGCAAAACCACAAGGTCTTTTGTAACGTTTTCTATTTTTCCTTTGTTGCCACTGTTCTCCTACACATACCTAGCAAATTTGGTGGTTCTAACAACTATAGGGGCTTTGCTAATAATGTTGGCCCATTGACTTTAATGGAGTTTGTGAAATCGGTTCGCCGAAACTTCCCGGACCCACGGAAATTTTTGTGAGACTGTCAGAGGCCTTCTCGCTCATCCCTACTGTTCAGTAACATACAATTTGTAAAGAAAATAAGGATAATGATGACAGTTTTGGAACTTATACCTTTAAATAAATGCCAGAAATGGCAGCTTCCATATTTAAAACCCTCTTTTAATTCTTAGGCTTTGTTCAGACTGGCAGTGAGGTTCTGGTGTGGTTACCAGTTTCTCATACCAGTGAATTGCTGCCTTGGTGGAGAAAACATGTTATCTGCAGCAGACGATGGAGAACAAATAGGTGGCATTGAGCGGTTCAGTACTGCTCATTGCAGTTTGATGTCAAATCTACAAACTATGGTGTAGGCACGCCTGTGCCAGCTGCCCTCTACTTAGATTAGTGGTTGTGAAGTCCTCCACTACATTGGTGGTCAGAAGTTCCTATGTACAGTGGTGGTAATTTTGTAAGTCCTTATGTTGGTTGTTAATCTAGATATGGTGTAGGCACGTTACATTGGTGATTAGTGGCATAATGCCCCTTACACTGGCAGACAGTGGTGAAGTGACTCTTTACATAGGTTCTGTAAAGAAATGCCTCCTTGCATTGGTGGTCAGCAGTGATGTGCCCTTTAGATTGGTAATCAGTGGTGTAGGACCTCCTTTCAGTGGAGATCCTTTAAATTGATAGTAAGTGTACAAATGCCCCCTTACATTAGTATCTCCTTTTAGTGGTGGGCAGTGGTGAGGAAGCTCTTGATGGTCACTTACATTGGTAGTTAGTAGAGATAGACCCCCTTACAGTGTAAAAGTGTTCCCTTACATGTGGGGGTCAGTGGAAAAATCACAACCTTTGCATTAGTAGTCAGTTCCCCTTTATATTGGTTTTGGGGCTTAGGTGCCATTTTGCATTCATGACCATTGTTAGCTCAAGTAAAAAGATGGAGGCAGAGGATACTTACCAGAGAAGGCTGTTCTGTCCCCAAACTATGGGTTCTGTCAGGGGACGGCACATGATTTTGCAGGCAACATCAGGCTGGTGATTAATCTAATCTATTGATCTGTCATGGTGCACTTTTATTTTGCTAAAGGCCAAACACCATATGCTTTAAAATGAAAAAGAGAATCAAAGAGCACTTCAGTGATACTGTGGAACGAGCAACACTTCAAATTCATTTTATTCAAAGCCAGTGAAGTGAGAAATCATTTCTGAAATGCAAAAAAAAAACCCTTACAATCATCTTTATCAGATAACAATATGTGATTTGATTTCTCCCTGTTTTCTGGGTCATAAAGTAAAAGAAATGTATATGTTAAAAACCTCTCTGAATGACTTGAATAGGTCAATTCTATAAAAAAGTCAATGGGCCATATTCACTAAGAAGTGCCAAGTCTTGCAAGACATTTGCAAAAAGATGTCAAATAGAACCAGACACTTACTTTAAGTACATTGACTCCCTAAACTGGAATATGTTTATTCTGCTAAAGTACTGTGTATCACAAACATGTTTATTTATTTTTTTTTTAACATTTTGCACTTTTTTTCAACCTTTTTCTATCTCAGTGCTGCTGATCGGTTCTGTAGTTCTAGCTGAACAATATTGCTCTGGACTGGCTTCTTGATAGCGACAATGCTATATGTGTATTTTTGTTTGCATGGCTTAGTGTCCATTTACACCAATGTATTATATATGTTGGTACACTGGAGTGCCATTCACTGGCACCTCGAGAAGCACATCACCCTGCAATGCATTGCATCTTTTTTCAATGCTTTGTACAGTTTCCTCTGTCTTGGGTTTTTATTGTAATTGTTCCCATACATTCAATCCATTATTAATATTCTGTTTAACCCAACACCCATCAACATGTAGTATGAATTAGCCCTTAGTTTTTAGTAATACCATGTGGATTAGAGTGACAACACAGGAGCACAATTGGATGACATTTGTCACTCTATATAATTGAAGTGGCTTAATATTTTATTATATTAGAAGCAGCAGATTTAAAACATTTAAAGGAACAACTTTTGAGATTATTTTGAAGTATATGTGTGTGTGTGTGTGTGTGTGTATATATATATATATATATATATATATACACATATACAGGTAGTCCCGGATTATGAACGTCCGACATATGGACGCCTCCTAGATACGAGCGGGGCTTCCCTGCTGGCTGTGTGCAGAACGGAGGATTGAGGGGGATTTGCATGACTTGCAGAAGAAATCTTTTGCTAAACTCCGCTGAGGTTGTGGATGATCTTAGGGGGGTGAGCTCTTTCTGCAGCCTCTTGTAACTCTTTAATGACCAGGAAAAACTCTGCAGTTGTTTCTTTTTGCATATCAAAGCACAGCTTGCTCCAGAAGGTAATGAATGTCTAGGCTCCGTAAAGTTTTTTTTTTTTTTGCCTTGTTTTTTGATTAACTCACAGTGAGAATTTTATATAACTGACACCATGTTGCCTAATAATATGTTGCAACAAACATCTGTTCTAACTGCATTTTATAAAATAATGTGCCTGTTCTGACTTACACACAAACTCAACTTAAGAACAAAGGTACAGTCCCTATCTCGTATGTAACCCACACTTTTTGTGGTTTATGATTGAATCAGGAAAGGCTACAACCTCTATTAGGTGTTACTGCTATCTGGAGTTTTATTAGGGAGAGAAAACTTCCTGTTCTTTCAACATCATTTTATGTGGCAGGAAGAAGAGAAAAATCCTCACCAGAGAAGTAGACAATGAAAAACACATACATGTTCTGGCATTAGGTCTTTTATCTTTTTCATCGTTTTACTTCTGTTGATTTGCTGTTAGAGAGTTTTCGTCACTTCCTGTCCTGTTGAGAGATCCTTTTTACAAGACAGTAAGTGAATTAATATAAAACGAACCCTCCCTTTTCAGGTACCCATAGCAGGACTGGATGTGATTTACAGGCTGGGCAGGGGTTGCAGAGAGGGGGTTATACCAATCAGTAGGTGAAGTTGGTTGAAGCCTATATGTCCCACCTCCCAAAGCTCACACACAGCGGGCAGAAGCATGCAACGACAGCAAGGAATACAGGTGGCAGCCAGGCTGCAAAACTCAGGAGATCACAGATACAATTAGCTGGTGCATGGCCATGGGTACTGACGGGAAATGGTACCTATAGGTACTGGTGTATGGGACTGTTGGGTAACGAATTGCTGACTATAGAGGCTACGTGCACGCACTCTGCGTTGGTAGGCACCAGAAAGAAGAGAGGCTGCTGCCCATGAATGGCACCACAAGAGGGGCAAATACTGACACAAACATCTTTGCTAGGTTGCAACCAGAATTCTGCTGATGATTAAAGAAGAAAATATCTACTTAATAGTCATCTAGCTTATATGCCAAAATATTAACCAGCGCTACTTGAAATAACAAACTTAGCATTACAGCTTGGCAATTAAAAATGTTAGAAGCACAACTGAGCAACGGCAGCTTCCATTGTTTTTTAATGACCGGTGGGTATTAATTGCAGCTAAAACACTTATCCAATAGTAAAGTAATACTAATTACAGACAGCAGCCTATTACTGCTCCTACCACCTTTTCACAACCATTTTCACAATCTAATCCAGTGTTTCTCAACATTTTTTACATGGGGAAACCCCTTGAGAGAACTATTACATCTTTAGGGAACCCCTGCTATAATTACTATATCCACAGCTCACAGTACATTGTGGTGGTCAGTAGGAAGAATGTCTCCTACTTCTTGCTGGCCATTGGGAAGATTGTCACTCTTACAGATAGCCAAAAAAGTCATTGGTATCTGTTAATCTGACCTGGGAGTCACAAATTGCTCATAGCTCAATGAACCCCCTGGAAGAACCTTGGTTGAGAAACACTGACCTAGTCTATGGCTTTGCCCCAGGTACAAATACCATCCTATTTCCCCACACCGGTTGCAGACTCTCACTTAGATAGTTCATCAAAAGTAACAGTTGCATGCTGAGATACTGTTTTGCAACAAATTTCATTTTGCAACTTTTCCATGTATATCCTGGCTGCACACTTGTATTGAATGCAATACAAGTGTTGTCAGATTGTATCTCAGAGTCTTTTATTTTGAAATTTAGACAGGTTCTCTTAAAAGTTCTACATTCCAGCATGGCTTGTGACAAGCTGTGCATTAAAACATTGCTTTAAGCTTTATAAGAAAACTAAGCAAATCATTGTATTTGATCAAGTGTAAAAATGTTTTCCTAAGGGCTAAAAACTCCTCAGCGGCTGCCAGTAACTTTCACTTGGCTGAATAGGCAGAAAAGTGGACATAACATAATTACAGTTCACTGAGATAAGGTAAATGATAATGAGATCTCACTTTTTCCATTCCTTTCATTAAGTCATCCTCCATCCATCATTATAAAAATGATTATTAAAATCTTGGCAGTTTCCAAATTATTTATCTTTCCTGCAGGTTTCCTTGTATTGACACGCACCATTTCTTCTGATTTTATCAGTTTACGCTATTTATCTTGATCACTAGTAGATTATATGGTGATTAACATTTTTTTTTTCTCGACAATGAAAATATTTTCTTATTTCCAGGTGAAATATTAGTAGCGATGAATCAGTATTTGTATGCAGAGGTTGGCTTACTTTAGGAATTTAGGCTGTTCTCCTAGCAAAGAAAATTATCACAATCCAAGGGGGTAATGCACTTAGCTTAGTGAACGTGGAGAAGCATTTTTGAGTTTAGATTACCTATCAGATGCAAGGAAAATTCATGTTTTCCATAGATTTCCTTGCACATGATTTGGTATTCTTTTCAAAGTGAACTTTTACCATATTTGTAGTGAAATATCCATCACACGAGGATAATAGATGTTAGTAAACTCTTTCAGTTCAGTTAGTGAAACTTTTTCAGTTAGTGAAAAGAAGTCAGCTGGACCGATACCAAGACGGAATGAACTCCCACACGCACAACAATAACCTGCCTGATTGCAATATTTTTAAGCAAGAGTTTAGTTTGGCTTTAAATAACTATTTAAAATAAATATAAATAAATGTTAGCAATTCTTAGCTCTAGGTATGTGATTTTTTTTTAACTTTTTTTATATGTAATTTTTGTCATAATTCTTTCTGACAAAGAGATCTAAAGCTTGTGTGAACTTTCATTCACCATGTACAACACCCCGTCAAGAAAAGTAATACGAGGTAAATACTTATAAAGTATAAATATCATTTCCAGTCTACAAAAAGCTTTAATATATTTTGGAAAGTTTCATTTAAATTGCATAATAAATGTTTTTTTTCCCAGTACAAGAACCCCTTGGTGCCCAGCAGTTAAAACAATAAAGAGTTTCTTGTGATATGATTTAAAACCTTATTCAGAATTATGGGGGATTATTGTCTTCCATATCATATATCTGCCTGACAATAATCAATCCTAGCTGGTGAAGATTATTGATCATACTTCCCTACAGTATTTTATTTCATTTCTGCACATATTGGTTTGGCCTTCTCTTTTTCTTACTATTCATTGTATCATATGATAAATGTTCAATTTTCTCGTAATATATATTGATAATTCCATTAAACCTACAAAGCTTGCACTGTGATTTACATGCATAATTTTGAAAATGCCACAGATGCTATTGAATTAAAATTTATGATGTAAGAGGCATTATGGGAAAAAAATGAAGCTGATGGTGTGAAAGTTGGTATGTAAATTGGTTTTGCCATAAACTTGTGGGTTACTATGCCATGTATAACAAAATAAAAATATATTTTTTAAAATTCACTTTACTTTTTATCCGCCTTAGAATCCCAGTGATGCTAATGTCTTCCATTTCTACGTGCACTCACAGCAGCATTGGTCTTACATCATTGCTTGGGATTGATTTACTAAAAGTGACAACAGTAGGCCATGTCTGTGCAATGTGTGTGCACATGGCCTCATGTAGTGTCCATCGGGAATGCTATGGATTGCTGACAAGTAAAAGCCACACCTATTGTCACTCTATACCAGGAACTTCATGGAAGGCTAGTTAGTTTGTTACTTTTTTTTACCCAAAGCTGCAAATAAAATAACTTTTGAATTCCCAGTATGTGATTGACTTCATAAAGTATGATTGAAATGTCAGCCAAAAATAAAGAAGAAAAAATTACTTTAGAGCAGAGGTTGCCAACCAGAGCCACAAACCATGTATTTTGCAGATATTCGCCAGTTCTCAGTAATCAGCTCATGGACAGCATCGAAGGTTGCCGGGTCAGTTGAGGTTGGGGGGGGGGCCACTGCGGGGCTCATCTTCAACGGTGAAATGCCCGGTCTTGAAACGAGATATCCAGGTTATGACAGTGCAGTAGGAAGGACACTTCTCCCCCAGTGTTTGTGATATCTCAGTGTGAATGTCCTTTGCTGACTTTCCCTGAAGAAACAAAAACTTCATGACGGCCCGTAACTCCAACAACGTTAAATGTGCCTCTGCCATCACAGCTTCTCACTAAAAGAAAAAAACAGCTTTAAGAATCGCAAAGACCTGATATTTGCAGTTACATACTAAGATATTAGGCTGTAATTGGCCCCCACGCACATCTTTCTATTTCATCTGGAAGGGGGCAAAGCCAGGAACTTCTCAGCACCCCCCTCATACACTGGCACAATTGAAACCTTCTGGCATGCAATACACATTGCTGTGTTCCCTGATATATGTATGTTTAGGGAGCCATTAAACTTTAGAAATAAAAAACATTGTAACCAGACATTGCAACCAGAAATGTTAACTGCAGAAGGGGACATGCAATGTCACGTTTGTAAAAAAACAACCTTACCTACCTGATCACAATCCTGGTTTTAAATTTCGTTCATAATGATTGGCCAAGCTGGGATGATGTAACTCCCGCGCATGTGCCTGGGAGTTCAATTAGTCCCAGGCTTCCCCAGAACATACATGTTCAACTGAAGGACAGAAGAATCGGCGATCGGGCAGGTGAGTATGTTTTAATGAAGGGGCCTGCCTGATCACAAATTTTCAAAGTGAAAGTGGTAATTCCACTTTAAAAACTAATACTCTCCAACAACCCTTCATTGCATCATTGCCATTTAATGCCCCAACATGCACACGCACATTACCACGCACTCCTGGAAAAAAGTATCAAAGTTTTCTTTCAAATTGTACTTGTCA
>NC_092865.1:60473965-60489762 GCF_032062135.1 Pyxicephalus adspersus | reverse complement strand
AATATTTGGATAGATAGCCTCACATGGTTACCAAACACACTTTGATGCAAAATTCATAGTTGGCATGATGACTGCAAGTTGTAGACCCTGAACAAACACAGTTATCCCAACTCATAACATTTTCTAAAACACAAAAAGCATTTACCATATCTACACAAGTATACACTGATTGTGTTATCCTTCAAAATGCAATTACAAAAAGTATCTTGGTTTATACTCCAATCTTACCTTATGACATGTCCTCAAAATTGGACTTGCCTCTAGCTGTGGAGTTTGACAGATCAGAGCTGTCAGACAAGTACACTTGTTGAACAGTTTGTTAAACACTTTACTAGAGGACATAGCACCATCTACTGGTGGCCAACAACCCTGCACAAAAGATCATTCAAAACCACGTAACCCATTATTGCAAACCCAAAAATACATATTACGTTAACCTGAAAAAAGGAAAAAGATACAGTATCTTTGTGGTTTTATATTTTTGTTGTTTTTCAAATAAAGGTTTTAAAAATAACATTATGTATGTGTTTTATGTATTTTAGATGGCATTCATATTAAAATGCTGTTTTCAATGTTAGCAATGACAGTCCCATTCTGAGTTATAGGTGTATATCTAAAGGTTTCATGTATTTTTAGGTAAAAATAAGTACTTATATTTGTATTCTGATTCTTTTTTTAACACTGTATCTAAACAACCTCCTCTAAAATTCAGACACGCAATATGCGGAAGAAAAGCAGCATTAGTCAATTCTTAACAACCATTCCTTTTTATAGGGTTACAGTCGATATTCTCTAAAACATGGAAATAAGGTTTTTTTCTGCGGTAAAAAAAAGAATTTTGTGAGGGACCTAATAGGATTATTCTACAGCTGGCTAGGTGAATCCACAATTTCCAGAGATCCAGTAAACATCTTGTAATACCTTGGATAGTACTATATATTGTTTTTTGATGTTCTTAGATTACTGAACAGAACCATTTATTGTGGTTATGGGAGCTTGATTGGCTTGGTTACATCCTCCCCAGCTTATAACTGGGAAAAGAGGACATCTTATTGGCTGTTGGTAGTATTTACTAGCTTGAAATTTGATTTCTTAGTTTTGGTACTGATGGACAAAACATCAGCTACTTTGTTCATCGGTGAGATAGGATATCTTTTTGTTTCTATTCTTTTCTTGTACAAGTTTTTCAGTACATATTGTTGAAACAGACACAGTGCTAATAAGCAAAACTCCTCCTCTCCCAGCACAATTTTTGGGTAAACAGACTTTCCCTCATCCCTGTAACGCTCTGACTTTATACAATGGCTGAATCAATGCTTTTCTTTACCCAAGAATGAATTCTGGTTTCCTCCTTGCGATAGAAATCTGCAAGTAAAGGATGATGACTAGTGGTGAGCAAAGCATGGTCAGCCTGCCAACATGCTGATTTCATGCGGAACCCAAAATGATTTTCCTGAGACCAACTTCAGGTAGATCATAACTCCAAAATATAAAATGACGACATCTTCAAGGATTTTAGGGTGACTCGGTGTCAACTGGGGTTTAAATAGGACCTTAATTCCTAAAAGTTAAGACTTTCTGTTCTATAAAGGACACTTAGAGATGTTAAATGCGCCTAAGCTCTACCCTGAAGAATTTACTTTTTGCATTGCAAGAAATAGCCCACCTAATGACAGGTGACTATGCGGAAAGCATGGCTGTATACCTGCAGTATGAGATCATCTAAAAGCACTATTGCCCCTGATTGCTAGTTCCATGAGAGCTGAACTGGGATTTGGTAATATCACTATTGTGCTGCCCACAGCTTAGGCCCTACATTTTTTACTTTATTCTTTTTATCAATATGTGATTTCCCTACCTCCTATGCTTCTTCTTATTTATTACCCCTCCATTGACCAGATCACCTTTCATCAAAAGAGCAGCTCTGACATAAATAGAGGGAAAGCCCTAATACTCTATCAAGATGGCTGCCTCTATAAAGTGTCCAACAACATACAATACTAGTGACTATTTCTGGGACTTGTTTTTTGTAAAGGCTGTTCATTGTCGGGCAGGACAACACACAAAAAAAACAATAAAAACTAATTATAAACTTTTAGAAGGTGGCGTCTACATAGAGACATGGGAGTGGTAGGCATTTCAAGGTGTTCAAGAGCTTTTTGTACAGAAAAAAAATAGAAGTGAAGAAAGAGTGAAGGTAGGGAGTTGAAACTCAATCCAACTCAAGACTATAACGTATGTGAACTTAAGATGAAAAAACTCTTTAAATAGAGCAGAAAAAAAGAAAAAAAGCAAGGATCCCAAGTGCTGAACCCTAGACAAACATGTACTTTATTTGAAGTAGAAAAGGCAGCTCTATTTACCAGCCTAACTATTGTAGATCTCTAAAATGAATTGATAAACCTTGTTTTTATGACACTTTATGTGGTAATTATAGACAACCACTTGACTGCAAATATAGCACTCTTTACCATCAGACAATTCAATCTAGAGAGGTAAATATGGAATTTTAAATTTACCGGGCTACGAAGAAAAAAAACATTAAATAAAAAAGAAACATACAAAAACACTTAGAGCTCTATTTATAAAAGAGGGAATCTGATATTCCCTTGTGAGAATTTTTTTTATTTTCTAAGTCCATGTGGTTCAATCTTGGTAATTGATTTCTACCTTGGTAATTGATTTAATACTTGAGGGAATCTCCAATTCTCTGTTTTTTTAAAGGAGTCCTAGTGTTCCTTGAAGTATTGTTATTATGGCAGGTACAGTAGATGAGGTGTAAGTATCATTTGCAGACTAAATCTACTAATTATGAAGTCTCATTTTTTGGAAGAGAAATTCCTCATGCTGAATGTTTAATATACCGAAACAAACCCATTACCTTTCTGCACAATAGTTCTAGGCAAAGAACCACACTTACTGATCTATTACCTTGTACCTAACAATGACTACATTCTGCTATAACCAAAGTGTTAATTTTCCTACGAAAAGCTTATTTGATGGTCAACACACTCTTCTATTGTCCCTGGCAGGTTGTTACAATAATAGAGCTCGGTGTAAGTACTTGATCTAAAGTATATTTTTTCTTTTCCTCCTCATTGTAGAGCATTATAGAAATTGCTTAAACTGTAATTGTGTTGCACTATAGCTACATTTACACTGGCTGCCCGCATGGCTTTTATCTTCGTTGTTAGGCCAGAAAAATACATCAGCTTTGACATCAGTGAATGTTACACTTGTAATCATTATTTGGCAATTACTTTGATTCATCAACAAAAAGTACTTGCTATACTGAAAGAGACAGCATGAAACTTTTTCTGGAAAAATGAAAGGTACTTTCATAAAAAGAGAACTAACGCTATGGATGATAACTGGAAATTGAACAAGATTCAAAATGTATTTTTTAATTGAAAAACACAGTTGCTTGCACCTCTTTGGATTATTGCAATGTAACAGTGTAGAGTACGCTGGTTGAATGGGTAAATTCAAATTTTTTAGCATACTATAAAGCAATATTGCCTTATAGTGTCTTATCTGTTTTTTTTCATTAATAGAAATTTATTATGTTGCATTAGTTGTGCTACAATTTGGGATTTTGTTGCAGACTTGGTCCCTAGCACCTTTTTATTGTAGCAACAAAAAAACTAACTAGTGTGATTTAAAGGCACAGATTTTGTTTGCATCTTTTTTCAAATGCCTTTAAAGGTTACTGTTCTGGGAAAAGACTCTTAACTTTAAATTAGTTCCCAAATTCTTGGGACGCTATCTGCATGGGGTTTGCAGGTTCTCTCCGTGTTTGTGTGGGTTTCCTCTGGTTATGCCAGTTTCCTCCCACATTCCAAAAACATGCAGTTAGGTTATTGGCTTCCACCCAAAATTGACCTTAGAGTGCATTAAAGACATATGACTGAAGTAGAGACATTAGATTGTGAGCCCCTTTGAGGGACAGCTAGTGACATGATTATGGACTTTGTACAGCGCTGCATAATATGTTGGCACTAGTTTTGTTGTCTGGCCATCATTCTTTCCAAATCACTCGCTTGTGTGGAGTGTGCAAATTAGGTGTGCTGACCCTGCTTACCTGCACAGGGCTGCCATCAGACATTTCAGGGCCAATCACCAGGTAATCTTTCTGCTTCTCCCCATATCAAAAAGTTCCATTATTGTAAATTTCAAATGGAGGGTCTGGACTATCCAGCAAGGGGGCCCCAGGCAAGTAGAGGGTCTGGTATAGCCAGGAAGTGAGTCAGGTGTAACGGAGTGTCAACCTCCATTTGCACTGACTTATTTCCTGGCTAACCAAACCATCCACCTACAATTGAATCTCTTTCTAGCTTGACCAGACCCTCTACTTGCACCTGGATCTCTTTGTTGAATGATGACATCAGCTCCATCATCATTGTTTAGATTAATCTTCCAACAAGACGGCAGTTGAAGAGAGCCATTCTCAGAAGCCCCTGGTGACATACCAATTACCAGTGTCAGACCGAGAAGAGTGGCAGCAGATGTGGAATTATTTAGCAAGGCAACTGAAGCACACAATGCAGAATCACCAATCACAGGATTATTAATGGGAACTTTTTGTCCCTTCCAATGGCAGCCTTGTACCAGCATACTTGTTCCAGGTAAAACACTGAAGCATCAGGGGATCAGAACGATAGTAATGTCCTCAAAAGAAAGTAATGTCTATAGTGCCAACATATTACGCAGGCTTGTACATTGAGTAGGGGTTGCAAATAACAGACAGATACAAACAATAACACAGGAGGAGGGGTGTACCCTATCCAAAAGAGTTTACAATCCAAGAGGTAGAGGAAAGTAGCATACAATAGGAGGGTGGATACAGATGGGATCAGGCGAATTTAGGGAGAAAAGTAATGGCTTTTCCCATAGATCTCTCATGGTTACATGAAAGCTACAGTTCAAAGGGTTGTTTGTCTGCAGAGGGGTAATTCATGCACTGGTTTGGTGGAGAGATTTAAAAAAAACATAATCCATCCACTCACTCCTCAAAACCACCCATATGAACATAGCCTAAATGTAAAGTAATGTCTGTACCCAGCGAGGGAAGTGGGCGAAAAGCAGTGGGGAAGCCCAGGGGGAATCCCAAACGCCGGTGGAGCCAATGGGTTTGGGTGCAGCATGCCCCGGTTGCTGCTGCCCACTCAGCGGCCACCAGCTACAGAGGGAGCTCACAGCAGTGGAGGAGCTCCCTAAAGGGTCTGCCAAGGAACATGTGCTCTTGCTAGAGTGCACAGAGAGGGGCAGACTGCTAGGGGCGGGTCCCCGGGCCTGCAGGTGGGAGAGCTGTTCAAGCCTCCAAATAAGAGAGAGGAGAGTGAGTTGGAAGAGGAAGAGATCTTTGAGGATGTCAGCGATCCCCCCAGGAATAAAAGACCAGGGGAGGAGCGCCCGCAAAGTGTGAGGTGGTGGCAGAAGCGCTGCAAGGTGCGTCAGATAGGGCTGCAGGTAAAGGGGTGGGGAGTGTGGGGGCCAATAGGCTGGGAGGGGCAGCAGGCATAGAGGTAGAGATTAAGGGGGCATTAGCTGGGTGGCAGAGAGCAGTATGGGGTTATTGGGTCATAGGGAGCAGTTGGTGGTGGCTTGCCTGCAGCAAGTCTTCGTGGGTTTATTACGGGGGGCTCATCTGGTGTCTGCCTGGGCATATGCAGGGTAAGCGTAAGGTCAGTTTATTCTGGGGATGGGGGAACATGGCACAGAAGAGGACATCAGAGGGAGCTTAGCAGTTGGGAAATGTCATTTCCAGCGGTCATTCAGCAGATGGCAGGCCTGGCATTATTGTTTAAGCTGAAGTGGTTGAGAGATTTTACCAAAGGGTTTTTGGTTAGGCAGGCTTTGCAAGGTTATTGGAGGGGCAGGGTCTCCTGTGATAGGCGGCAGTCAGTGACCATGGTGGTGGTACAGGTGGTAGTGGTAGCGTTGGAGAGAATTTGCTCTTCAGCGCAGGAAGCTCTTTTGTTCCAAGCAGCATTATTGAGTTGGGGGCAGTGAAGTTCGCCATTAGAGAAGGAAGTTGGGGGTGTCACGTGAGGTTGGCTTGATCCGCTGGATCGTTGTGCCTGTCTGTTATTTTGGAAAATGGGGGAGGTTGGGGAATGGTGATCGGAGGGGGAAAATGGAGAAGGGGGATTTAGTTGGAGGTATAAGCAAACATCCTGGCTTCTTGAGTCATGTTGCTGTAGATTTGTTGTTGATGTAGTGTTGGAGAGGTAATGGTGGCTATCACGTTTTAACTCAGAGAAGCCTTTGCACACAGTGGCCACAGACATTCCTTTGCTGTGCTAAATAGTTAGTTCACAGAGGGAACTATTGTTGATTGTAATTTATTGATATACAAAGCCTGCATATGAAATATGTTATCTCCCTGTACAACCAAAAACATAGTGAGTGTGATCAAAAACATACATGGACATCCCTATCATAGACTAAATGTCAGTTTAGGTTGGGTACCAATAGTTGTAACCAAGAGTTGGATTTTAAGAGACACTGTCATCAAAAATCTGCCAGAAATGTTTGTTTTGTTGTTACCATTACCATTAAATTGATAATCCGTACAACAGGAAGATGGAGGGGGATGAAAACATCAATTAAGGAAGAGTGATACCATGTTTGGGCTCTGTAATGACCACACCATTTCAATCAAACAGGATATTCTGAATGAGAGAAATTGCAGCCAAATTGCAGTCTCACAAAACTAGAATACCAATTTTAGATAGTTAGCCCTTAAGTTTTCCCTGTCTGAACCTTATTTCAAGAAATAATCTTATTTTTGTTGTTTGACTTTTATTTTCTAGTTAGTTTCATAATGGACTGTGTATCCTGAATAGCTTAAATCTGTCTTTTGAACTTGGGACAATGAAGATATAAAAGCATTCGTGTTTTCTCCTTTGTGTAGTACTATATTTCCTATTTTTGTTTACATACCCGAGCTGAAATGAACAAATCTTTGAGGCCATAAGACACCCCCACACCTCAAGGTCCTACAGCAACAATGCAATGTTATCTCCTTGCTTTTGTCTGCCTTATTGTTACAATTCCTTTATGCCAATAACATCAGCTACATAAAAGCTGTATTCAAAGGAAGACTTGCATCTTATTCATTGGAGATTTTTAGCAACTTTTATTTCTATAGAAAACCAATTGCACAGGAATAATGACAAAAAACAAGAGTTGCAACAACAATATTTGTAAAACCACTATTCTAGCATAAAGTGATGAAAGATAACATGGAAGTGAAATTCACTGAGCTTTAGAGGAAGTTTTTTTTCTCAGTTCAGTCACCTGCTTATTGTCAGAAGTGAAGATATCTATACAGAATGTGTGTGTACGTGTGTGTAATTCAGCAAATCTGTAGGAGTTGTAAATCTCCTGCCATTGAATCAGAATACATATCTGTAGCTTTCCTATTATTGCATCCCTTGCTATTCTCAACTTTTGCTTCTCTCAATAACACTGCATGTACTCGAAAAAAACCCAATCTGAATATGCAATTTGAGTATAAACCTAAGGCACACAATTCAGACTTTTCTGCTAACTTTTAAAACAGAAATCATTAGAAATGTCAATAAAATTCATCATTGGTGTGATATTTTTAAAGCAATTACCTGAAAGGGAAAACAAATACAATCATTTGAACTCCGTCTGTATATCTTTCTCCACAGGTTAAGGTATTTTCTACTTTTGAGTTAGTTAAATGTTTAAGTTGCTCTTTAATCAGCTTTTCTCTGTCTATTTATCCTAGGGGAACCTTTGAAATAGCATCCAGATCATCATGGAACCCCTACTATAATTACTACATTTACAGCTCACAGTATTTTACCATGGTGGTCAGTGGGAAGAATGCCTTTTACATTGCTGGCCAGTGGGAAAAATGTCACCCTTATAGATCCGCAAAAAGGTAATCGGGGTGGGGGGTGGGGATGATCACATAATCTGACCCACGAATAACAAATTGCTCATTGCTTGAGGAACCCCTAGCAAAATCTGGAGAAAAGACCATAATATATAGGCCAATATTATATATCTAGGTTTATATTTGAGCATATATGTAAACATTTTATGACCATTTTGATGTTTTCTCATTATTTTCATAGGAGGCATTTCAGCGTTGAAAATTACTATAATTTTTATGTAGCCCAAAAATGAACCACCAAAAACATTGTATGTGTGTACTGGCAAACTTACTTGAACAGAAATTTCACATTGGAGCATTTTGTTAAAAATGTAAACACATCCCAAGGTAAATATAATTGTTAATTTTTAAACAAGTATGAAAAACATTAAAATTGTTAATTTTTAAACAAGTATGAAAAACATTATGCACAAAGGTAAACACGACGCCCCTAAAAAAAATGTATAGGGTTTATAGAAAAGTGGTCCACTGTATTAGCTTAAGTTGGGTATCAGTCAAAATGGAAAAGTATACAAATGATTCCAGGAGTCAGAATGTAAAAATCTAAACCTCAAAGTACAATTAATTTATGCTAATTATATCCCTAGTAATATGTGTAGAAATAATCATAACAAAGAGCTTGACTGTGTGAAACAATAGTATAAGGGAACACAGGGAGCAGCGGCATGACATATATAGAGTAAACCGGCATCACCTTACTGTCACTCTTATAACTAAATAGAGCTGTAATGCAGTTTAAGATGCATTACACCCCAGGGATCCATTGATTACTGTCATTAACAGCTTTAGATATCAACCGGGTTCGGGCCTCACTTGACCTCATCATTCATTGTATAGTCACATGTCTAAATGTCATTTCAATCCCTAGCAATTTATAAAATGCATGTGAGAGATCCCAGACCTGTAACTGACAAACAATGAAATAACAGTTATATATATACATATATATATATATGCTGCCAGACTGAAGCTGCCCATTGATTACCACACAAAGCAGACTTTTAAACTTTATTTTCACATATATAATAACAATAGGTTTTAATTAACAGGTAATTGAAAATGAGATGGGACAAAAATGAGTGAAAGTAAAGAGCAATTTTAATGACACTGACACTTTATTGTGTTATCATACATTAAGTGTTATTTAAAAAGTCAATATGGAAAGTACAGTAACCTTAAACAACCAGTTAGTTATCACCGTACAGTGATCTGCCTGAGGACAGATACAATCTATTAAATTGTGTGACTGCCTATCATCATTGCCATCTAAACCACCCTATGTAATAAGATTGATTGTCTATATCCCAGCCAGCTCATTTGCACCTAATTGTTATTGTGAAATAAATATACAGTACATAAAAATTCAGTTTTGGCAACCCTCTTAGCTTTAGAGCTGTTTTACACACACAAGGAACTACAATGTTGTGCCGCAGGCTCAACTGTGGTCCCAGCCTCTCCCATTCAAGTGAAGAGGAGTGGCTGGGAAACATTTTTTGCATATGGCTGTGGTAGTTCGTAGCTAGATTCAAAAAAGCAACCAGTCACTTTTGACCATGTGGTTGTTTTTTGAAGCAATTAGCCATGTGCCCAAGACCAGCCACCACAGCTATGAAAAGGCCTCTATTAGATTAACAGGTATAGTTATAAACCATTCACAGGCAGGGGTTTAGTCGTAAAAAAAAAAAAAAAAGAGGGGGAACGGTACGTGCCCACTCCACTACATCCCTGCCTGTGTCACTAAAAGGGAAAGACACCCCCACAGAGTGACATCATGATACCAGAACCCACCCACTCTGTGTTCAGATTACGGAGGACGTGGTCCGTGGCTCCGGCCAGTGTCCCCCCTAGTGGGGTCCTTCTCCTGACCCCATGGGGGGCAGACTGGCCAGAGCCGCAGACCACCAAAGAATTTTTTGTAAAAAAAATTAGGGCACGGCGTTCCCACCCTTGCACGCCCCACTACACCCCTGTTCACATGTCAAGCTACAGTTTGAGGGCTAACATAACCTTCAATTGGATGAGCTGAATGTACTTAAGTATATTAAACACAGCTGGCTGAATATAAGTAAAAATAATATCTAGAGATGGGGAAATGTACTTAAAAGTATGCATTACCATTCCTAGTGGTAACCCCGAGTGTGACTCGGCGTAGAAAAAAGTCGCTGAAAGCGGTAACCCCAAGTCACACTCGGGGTAGGTAAACCTATAGGAAGTAATAGTAAATACAGCCTTACCTGATCCGCCGGCGTCCCGCGCCGTCCATCGCTGCAATCCCTGTCTTCTTCCCCCGGCATCTTCTGCACACGATGGGGCACCGGGGGAGTTCCCGGTGACGTTGGTGCGTGTGTACATTGCCGGTGGGGCGGGAAATTCAAAATCCATTTGTATTGCATTCAATACAAAAATACCTGTATTGAATCCAATACATTGGATTTATATGTGTAAAAGCAGTACTCTGTTTTCAAGAACATTTATTTTACAGTATAATAAAATAGTATGAGTATAATATTTATTTAAAAAAAATAAATAAAAAATAAAAAAGTTTATATTTTTTAATTTATTCAAGATATTATTTTTACTTGATTTTGTGTTTCAAACTTTATTATACTCATACTATTATATTATACTGTACAGTATTATACTGTATAAATGTAACAATGTACCACTTTTAGTCATAAAAAAATGGAAAGAAATGAACCACTAGGGAGGTTAATGATAGCTAAAAGCAGTTCAAAGATTAATAAATATTTAGGTGGGTTTAGATAATATATGGGATTTTAGTACAGTCGCACTTGGGGTTCAAGAGACAAGAACTGTCAGCAATATGCTCACATATTGGAACAAGTGGATCAGCTCTTTTTACAGAAAACAATGCCATCACCATTACAGTCTACAAATGTCTAGAAAAAAAAGCATTATTATCATTATGGATATTCTGCATTTGCCGTAAAACCTTGCTGCCATTAATATGATAGGGATTCCCTGTGTATGTGTGATTTTAAAAAAATGTGTATGCAGAGTAAGTTTCATCAAGAATATGTTGGACAGGCTCGGTCCCCCACCTTGGTGTTGCCACTCAGCTTTGACAAAACTAATCTGCATGTACAGGGTTTACTGGTTGGCCTACAGGGGCAGGACCTTTAGTACAGAGGTATATTGCTCGGCTATTGGTACCTCCAGGATACATCTTAAATTGACTCCTGATTCAATCTGATTTACCCTTTGCTGTTCCTAATTTATTTTGGTATTGGAATCAATCATATTTCAAATTTGCCATGATCAGATTTTATTGGGGGCAGTGGGGTAGTCCTTATAAGAAATTCCATGACCTTACCAGTTCAAATCCACCAAACAGGAAAACTTTAGAAAGGTTTTGGAATCTTCCAAAACTAATTTCATATTTTGCACACAGAACATAGTAATAGTATGCATCAGTTTTAACCTTCTTTGGATGCTCAACTGGCACTTCAATTGAAAATATGCAATTTAAAAAGTATATATCAGGCAGTTCCAACCAGAGGTATGATCAGTTTTTCATCTTTTATAAAGCTGTGCCTGGACACAAATACATCAACGAAATATGTATCAAGAAAGAGGATCACAGGCAGAATTTGAAATAATGTTCTTCAATAGGACCTATTGCTTCATTGGACCTATCAGAGTATCAAAAATGGAACTTTTCTAAAAATCCACCATCGTAGCTTATAATCAATTGTTTAACAAATGGCAAAAAAATTATTTTTTTTTAAAGATTATTTTTTAAAAGATAACAAATCTGGACCTATTGTCCTTATTGCTTGCTATGCAGCTTGATATGGCAACCAGTTACCACATGCCAGGATTTTTTTGCTTCTGGCATATAACAGATAGCAAGGCTTTAATCTGGCTTTGCCTTTTATATTTTATATATTATATTTTGCCCTATAAAGTGCATGGTCATAGAGCCATGAGCCTAGGGCCCTTATAAGGGGAAAAACACCAAATGGCACAAGACTGAAGCTAAACTATCTGATAGTAAACACGCTAGGACTTCCTAGGGAGGGACTTAGTGTAAGCGGTAGAAATTTGCAACAAAAAAAAACACAAAACAAAATTTTTGTTTGCTTACAGTTTGATGGTTGACGTCAACAAAGCTTCACCTAATAACTAAGCCAAGTAAAAAAAATCCCTTGTAAGGTGTCAGTTTACTTTATTCTGTAAACGGAAAATATTCCTTTAATAAAAGCAATCCCACTAGTTCTTAGTACTAACACCTTGATAGTTGAAAAACGTTAGAAGCTTGAACAAACACTGAACATCCAGTCTGTTATTTTTCTACTATTGTATAAATACACAGAACATTTCCCAGCTGTAGGATTATTACAGATGAGCTTTCAAGTTGGCTTTACATAGAAGAAAAAGCTACAGCCAAACACTGGCATCTGATGTGGCCATCAACAGCAGAAAGTTTCCTATGTTTTACGGAGGGCAGCTTCGACGACATGGAGACTGGAGCCAGTTTGAGGTTCTGCTTCTAATATAAAATCAGCCAATACCAACTGGAAGAATTATTTCATGTGAAGCCACATGGCAACAAACATGCTTTCCCTTTATAGGATTAACTTTGAGACAAACTTTTTTTTTTCGCACAGTATGGCTTTTAAATTGATTGTGAGGTATGAATGACAATCGTTTGAACAGAAGCTACAGTAAAATAAAAAAAAATAAAAAAGTGAAAGTAAATAAAACATATGGAATTGATTTGGGAAAAAGGCGAAACACACACATGCATCTATCTATCTATCTATCTATCTAGACAGTCAGTCCCCGGGTTACAAACGAGATAAGAACAGTAGGTTTGTTGTTGTTTGTTGAATTTGTATGTAAATCAGAACAGGAACTTTAATTTAATAAATACAGTTAAGACAGATGTGTGTTTCAATATAATATTAGGCAGAGTGGTGTCAGTTACTGTATAAAATCCTCACTTTGAGCTAATCACAAACAAAGCAAAAACAAAAAAAAAAAAACTTTTTGGAACCTGGACATTCATTACTTCTGGAGCTGTGCTTTAATATGCAAAAATAAATGACTGCAGACTTTCTTAGTCATTAAAGAGTTACAAGATGTTGCAGAAAAGTTGATCGCTAAAGATCACTTACAACCTCAGCTGTGTTTAGCAAAAGATTTCTTTTGCAAGTCATGCAAACTGCCCCCTCCTCCCATCAAGCTTCCATCCTGCACACAGAGAGCAGGGAAGCTCCGTTCATATCTAGGAGGCGTCCGTATGTCGGATGTCCTTAACTCAGGGACTACCTGTACAGTATATATGTGTGTATATATATGTGTGTGTATATATATATATATATATATACATATACACACACACACACACACAATCTAAATCCTTATATAATAAAATATATTGTACAAAAATATTGACATATGTTTTAATAGCTTTCTTCTTAAAAGCGTGACTAATGGCACAGTCCCTTCCATCATTTTTGATCATGCCTTATATATAAACTTAAAATATATAATCAAAACACCATTAAGCATTACAGCATTACTATGGCTATAAATTAAACTATCAGCCAACATTAAAAGGATGATTAAATGTCGTTGAGTTTCTAAAACTGATCTGTTTTAAAAATGAACAATAAAAACTCAATTATGTTTACATCTTTTAATATTTAGTCTTAAATTGCATTTAGCTCCATACCGCCTTCAGTCATCTAAGTTATTATCAGTTTCAGTAGTTTTTTTATGCATGAATGTTTTATGTCGGTCTGATCTTTTATTTTAATATTTCAGATACTCTGTAAGATGTATTTTCAGGCAACATAAAACAATTATTCCTTCTGTCTTGACTCAGAATGGACTTATAGCTCCAGGGGGATACGACTTCAGATATTCATATCAGTGTCATTTTAATTGTACTTCTTGAGACAAAATAATGGTCTAAGGAATTAATTCACTGAGATGCTCAAAGCAGAGGTGAGAAAGTTCTGAAATCCCAAGGCTGCCCAAAAATGATTATTCGTTACCCATCAAAGTTTGTAGATCTGCCAACAAAGCAGGATGAACTAATCAAATGCAGGTAATGTAAAGAGGAATTCCCGTTATTTTAACAATTTTTAATGCTGAATCCATGCAAACAGCAAAATACACAGCTGGGAGTCATTTATGGGAGCTGGTTTACTGTATAAAGAACTTGTTTTTTAGTCTTCAAAAATAAATACAGCACAGCCCTGTCAAGTATAGAAAAGTGCCTGATCTTTCTCTGCTGCAGATAAAATTTCACTTACGGGTTCCAACCCATAATCTATGACTGCACAATAAAAGGAGAAATGCCAAAGCTGGATAGGATACACTTTCATCAGTGAAGCTAGGTGATCCAGAAAACCTGAAATAAATTTAATTCGTTTGCAATTTGCTACAAAATGTTTTCAATCCTGGACCAGATCTATTCCAGGTTTTCTGGATCACCCAGTTTCTCTGATGAAAATGTATCCTCTCTAGCCTTGTAAAGCTTTAATAAATTAAAATAATGTACCTGTTCTGACTTGCATACAAATTTAACTTAAGAACAAACCTACAGTCCCTATCTTGTATGTAATCCGGGGACTACCTGTATATTGCTTTTTCTCAGTCTCCTGTTCCCATCTAGCTCAATGGTCTCCTACCAACCTGTCACACTCCCCATACCTTCCCTTGGGGTACTGTTTGTATAATTATCTTTTCCTGAAGAAGCACACTTGGCGAAACGTGTTGAAAGATTTATGGGACTAGTATGTGACCTTATATGTCCCTTGGTGTTTATAAATGTATCTTTCAACATATAAATCAATTATGTTGTTTAGAATTTTTGCAGATAATGAATTGAGGAAAAGGTGCCCTTTTCTATAACATTATCAAGTAAAAAAAAAATTAGTTTCAAAAATTATTTTCATCATTTTACTATGTTGATCACATGCAATTATTATTATCGACCTGGGCCAGCTTAGTTTAGTTTTACTGTAAAGGAGGAACTATTATTTGGTACACAGCACACTTTTGGTTCCGAGTTTTCATGTCTACCCCCCAGGACCCTGGACTGACCTATCATGAATGCCTAGCTGTAGGGCCATCATCAGAATATTTTAACCACTCATCCTAGGAAAATATACTGGCCCCCCTCTACCATGTTTAAAATGTCCAGCATTGCAAAAGTCTAGGTATTTCATTCCGGACTCGGTAAAGAAGTACCCCTTACCCCCCCCCCTCCCCCCCATGCTCCGATGGCAAACCTACCTAGGTTCTACATATATTTGTTTTGTTAAATCTGCAACCGTTAAGGGATATAAATGTGAGCCCTTGTAGATGTACATTAGCTGTCGTCTTCCTCTAAATCTCATTGTTGAGAGAATACATTACAGGCCACTGGTGGGGGCCCCATCATAATTTTGCTATGAGAACCTATGATATATGGGTACACCTCTGGTTGATCGCTGACAATCATTAATAATCTATGTGTACTGTAATACTCTTAGCACACAGAGACCAGCTTTTAGAACCATGTTTAGAAAGAATTGCTTTGCTTTGTTTTCTTAAAAAAAACACATTACATTAATCAGTCTAGGAAATTGCATTTTCAATATCAGGAACAAAACAGCATAATGCTGAACTTCCCTTCGGGTTACAGTTTATTTATGGATTTATTTGCAGAAACGTTAAAAGAAAAATGATCTTCTTTAAAACTAGTAATCTTTGCACAGGTAAAATGCAGATTTACAGTTTAATAATTCATTACATGGCATCTAAGCAATGATATATTAATTAGTTGTTCTGGACTCAAAATTTATAATTATTTTGGCTGGATAAAGATTCCTCTTTTGTTCCAAGT
>NC_092865.1:60434634-60472959 GCF_032062135.1 Pyxicephalus adspersus | reverse complement strand
AATGAACATAGCGCCACGTTAAAAAAATGATCACATGACCAGCCACATCTTTACTTCTGTAGCTACTAACAAAATAGAAGTTCATAGAATCAGTAGGCATAGATATCACAGGGTAAAAGAGAAAGACCAATAAGGCCTGACGTAATAAAGTTCTCCAAGGCTAGGGAGGATACACTTTCATCAGTGAAGCTGGGTGATCCAGCAACCCTGCAATGGATTTCTCTGCTGCAGATAAAATTTCACTTACGGGTTCCAACCCATAATCTATGACTGCACAATAAAAGGAGAAACGCCCAAACTGGATAGGATACACTTTCATCAGTGAAGCTAGGTGATCCAGAAAACCTGAAACAGATTTAAAAGTCATTTGCTAACAAATGTTTTGAATCCTGGACCAGATTCATTCCAGGTTTTCTGGATCACCCAGCTTTGCTGATGAAAGTGTATCCCCTCCAGTCTTGGAGCTTTAATAAATCAGGCACATTGTGTTTATAGGTATTGATACACAGTATGTGAATATATTCCGTTTACCTGCTTCTCTATTTAATGTGTCCTTATAACGGCTTTTTTTTTTGCAATCTCCTATTTGTTTTGTCCTTATAACCACTTTCTATCTGCACTATAAGCTCATTTTTAAACAATATGAATCATTGCTATCTCTTGTTATCTACACAATAGATGATTTTAGTTGGAACACTATATTTTTGCAGAATACAAATGTCTCTATAGAACAAGGTGTCAGGGGGTCTGCAGTTAAATACACTCTCATGAGAAGTCTGTGATCTTTAGCTAGATAGAAATGTAACTCATTACTATATTACTGTGCCATTCATACTGCCTTTATCTAGCAGTTGACAACTCGCATATCTGCTAATGGTCATAGTACTTCAACCTTGAAATGTCTGATCAAAAGATTTGTTGATGTGACATGTTATAGATTACAGCACAAAGCATGCTCGCTGGACGTGCAATAATTTACTAACTGATCTGACCTCTCCTTGGGTAGGCGAGCTTGTTTTATGGCAACCTGTAATGACCAAAAAAATTCTGGTTTTTATGTTTATAGAATTAACTTTTTAGTTTGAAGGCCAAAACCACTTTCATGATTGTTGCATGCTGACGTTAAAGTGTAACTGTAGCAAAAACATTGTTTTGGCTGCAGTACAGAATAGTTACAACTCCTTTATTGTTTTATTTCTTGTCCTTTTGGGTGGATTATTTTCAAGCACTTACTCTCTTGGAGTCAAACGATGAATCAAAGGAAACCTCTAAAAAAAAAAGAATCACATTTTGTACAGTTGAGACAGTCCCAGCTGCCCTATTGAATATCGTTGCCTGTTCTGTTAATATTTGTCCGGAGATCAGCTTTAAGCTCTGTAAGAGATAGGCCAACTCTTACTTTTAAATTGCTAGCTTTATATTCTCTTTCTTCTGGAACAGATGCCTATTTGCTTTGTGTCTATTTATTTTATACATGTTTTTCTGCATTATGTTGTTGATTTCACAGTTGATGCACTAATAATGAGGGGTATAATGGACTCTTATCCAAATGGAACATCAAAATAACAAGATGGGAGTGGGTACTGAACGCAAAACTTCAAAACAGAGAAAAACACACAAACAAACAAAATTCTATGAAGCTTTTATGTGGCCAGTGTATAAAAGTAGCTAGTTAATGTATGATGTGTGAATATATACTCAGACACATTTACTCTTCTAATTTGCTTTTAAATCTTAAAAAGCTTGTTTAGTATTCAGAAGAATGATGATGACTATAATGTGTAGCAATATGGAAAACTGGGAAGGGAGTATCATATGACTTTTCACAAACAAACTACTTACTGACGAAGTTATGAGTTCATGGCATATAAAAATGGAGAAAAGAAGAAGAGGGGTTTCTTTGACATTTAAACAATGAGGTTTAGTTGTAATATCGCACATAGGTAAATAACCAATTAGTAGGACTTTTGAGGTCAATTACACGTCTTATAAACACAGCATTAAAATTTGTATTTATTAAATATCATTAAAAAAGCAAAATTGCTCATGACATAAAACCAATTTTGTACACATTGTACAATAATATTTATCCCCTATCAGGATACCCTTTAGAGTGATCTAAATTTTCTTAACGTGTTTTGCAGAACTCTGCTTCTTCAGGATATAGGAAATATAGATGCTCCAGGTATGGGCCCCAACATGGGGCACTTCTCAAAGAGTTTCGAGTAAAAGACATCAGCAAGGTAGCAATCTGTACATATCTCATACAAACTGTGCACCGGGCAACCGGGGAAAAAGTCGGAAGAGGAAATATTATCCTAGATGTATTATGTTTAATTGTAATACATGTATACAAAATTCGCCTTATCTATAATATTAGCTGAGGGGTAACACTTCCAATGAAGAAAAATACAATTAGGATAATTTTAATATTAAAAATTATCATTGTATTTTTCTCAATTGCTACTCCTCACCTAATCTTATAGCTCGGGTGAATTTTGTATAGTTGGTGGTCAACCTAGATGATATCCAACCTGAAACTTAAATATATTACAATTAAAACTCGTTTAAATGTACCCCTCTTCTTCTTTTCTCCCTTTTTATATATAATGTGTAGCATTCATTTAAGTACTTCTCTGTCAATGATATCTAACCATTGGGGTATGTTGTTTTTTGTTTATTCTGGGAAAAAAGTTACATTATGAATATAATACAAATATGGTAATATTCACATATTAATGTATTGGATTGCCCTTGTACATTATAAGACTTGCAGGAATCAGATATTTTCAAAGGTTGCCTCTAGCATTCTTGCGAAAAATTCCTTGAACTTCCCATGGTTCCGTGAAATTTCAGCGAACCGTATTCGCAAAACCATTGGGAGAGGAAATTAAAACAGGAGGATTCACAGAGCTGCATTCAGCCCTGGGAATCTCCCTGTTTGTGATCCCTAGGGGGCACCGGAGGTTAATTAACCTCTAGTGCCCCGGGATTGCACACTCTTCTTAATGATTGCAGCCACAGCTGGAATCATTGATGAGCTCAGTGTTCTATCCCCGGGGGGGTACTAGAGGTTTATTAACCTCTAGTGCCCCCGGGATTGCACACTCTCCTCAATGCCACGGCTGCAATCATTGATGAGCTTTGTGTGCAATCCCCGGGGAGGTATTAGAGGTTAATTAACCTCTAGTGCCCCGGGGATCACACACTCTTCTCAATTAATCCAGCAACAGCTGCAATCATTGAGAAGATGCCCAGCAAAGAAGAGTGTGTGGTCCCCGGGGCAGTAGAGGTTAATTACCCTCTAGTGCCCTCTAGTGCATGATGCAGCCCTGGAAATCCTTCTGTTCGACGAGCGCTCAACCTCTCGGTGAATCAGAAGGCTGTTCTTGCTTACATTTTCTGTAAGTGAGAAAGGCCCGATTCGCCAGGAGATCAAACGTAATATTCTCACTCGCTCATCCCTAGTTGTGAGTATCATAGCAGAGCTGGGTCAGCCACAAGTCGAGCTAGACAGAAGTTTAGAAATTGGTGAATCACTTGGGAATACTGCTAGGAGATGCCAATGAAATAGAGCAATTCAATAAAGCTTGGCACTTATCAAGAGCGGATACATTTGTAGGCAGTTCATGTCTGATGAGACCATAGCAATACAAGACAAAACAAATAGGTGGCTGCACTGTACTTATTGCAATCTAAATGGTAATTTGTTTGAGTGATTTACTGTTTTGAGTCCATAGTCATGTCACTAAGGCTAGGTTCATACTGGCATTGCAGCTGCGGTGTAGTCATCACTTGCTCACACCCATAAACTAATTCCGTAGATGAGGTGCTGCATGTAGTGGCCCACCTGCAGCAGCAGAAAATACATAGGAGCACCACTAAGTGGTTCTGTACTGCCCAATGCCAACAGCAATAAAGTGTTCCAGCACTCACCTTCTTTAAGAACCAGCGCAGTGAACCAGCAGCTACATTTTTCTGGCAGCTACAGGTGTAAATGTAGCAAGGATCAATTCAAAATGTAATATCCCTACTGTCATTAATGGTCTAAAACCATTTTCAGGGGAAGTCAATCAACCTACCTCTATGTTTAAGGGATGTAGGAATAAATGCACGCAAACATGGGAGAACAAACTTCATTCAGATAGTTCAGATAGACTACAAATTTATTATCACAAAGTATCTAAGGAAAACAGATTGTACACATAGAAAGTTCACACATCAGGCTCCTGTAAATAAAATGATCAAGCACATTGGAGGAGCTTTATTTGCTCATCACAAAATAAAGCTTGTACTTTGCAGCAAAATGATTGTGCTTTCTATAATGCAAGCTTCTGAGCCAGCCGACTTTTTGAAAACAATGGACCTGACTTATTAATGCTCTCTAAGGCTGGATAGGATAAATCAGTGCAGCTGGGTGATCCAACAAACTTGAAATGGATCTAATCCAGGATTCAAAACATTTGCTAGCAAATACATTTAAAGAACTTCATTCCAGGTTTGCTGGATCACCCAGCTTTACTGATGAAAGTGTCACCTCTCCAGCCAAATGGATCTGATTTAATAAAGTTCTCCAAGACTGGAGAAGGTAGACTATCATGGGAGAACCTTGGTAACCTAGCAAACCTGAAAATGATATTTCAAAACATTTGCAATTGCTTGGAAAATGTTTTTAGTTCAGATCCGTTCCAAGTTTATTGGATCACGCGAGTTCCCCCATGATCATTTATCTTTTCAGTCTTGGGAAGATTTACCATATCAGACCTAATGATGATTCAATACTATTGTATGGAGAGCCTCATTGTAGTAAAAGGGAGGGACTATGACAGGTCCTCCTATATCTGGTTGGGAGAAGGTACTACAGTGTGTTGGAGGCTTATTAAGCCAGGGAGTAGCATGGGGGAGAATAGGTTTAGTTTCTAAATATCCTTCTAGGAATTAGCCCTGTATAACCACCTCGTATGGAGATATTACAGGTTCACATTAACACCGAAATGAAAACATTTGTAGGAACACAAACATACAAATATAAACATCTCATGAAATAAATGATTAAAAGTTGAAATAGAAATTGCACTATATACCCCTTTAAAGTTGACATAAATCCTTGTTGACAGTGTACTTGGCAATTATAGCTTGCACTTACCTTTTTCTAGGCACCGCACAGCCATAATGAGCCATCAGACAGCCAGTGATGATGTAGACACAGTTACATTGTCCCAAGCATCTGCCCCAATACATGGTGGTGGTGAGTTGCAAGGTGTGTAGGGCAGCGGTTGCCCCTGAAGAAAATTTTGGTGGTCCGCGGCTCTGGCAAGTGCGACCCCCAGCATGGTCGGGAGAAGGACCCTGCTTGGGGGGGCATACCAGCGGACCATGTCCCCCCTACAGATTGCAAGCTCAGGGGGAGAGCGGCTTGTGTCCCTGGACAGACTCAGACCTGCGATGGGAGTGGGCAGATTCTGGCATCATGACCTCACTCCCCTTTGAGAGACACATGGCTGCTCGCGCATGTGCAGTCCGGATGCAGTAAATTTAGTGGTTTGTGGGTCCAAAAGGTTTGATGATCACTGGTGTAGGGGAAAAAACAAAACACAAAACCAGGAGCCATGTAAACATTTTTTTTTTATGGCAAAAGAAAGTTTGCATGTCTCTTCTGGCCAAATTCTCCACCTCCTGGTGACTTTTCTTTAGCAAGTTTGGGTCTTTAAATTAAAACCTAATTCCTAATGTGGCACAAAGCTCAGACAGCATACACCGACATGTAGATGAGATGACATGAGAAGCTTTCAAACATTTGCAAACAAGAACTTTATGCTCCATCACATTAGTGAATCGCTGGTAATTGTAGTGCACCACAACTTTCAGATATAAAAAAACTGGTGCATTGCTTTGTGCAAAACAGAACAGGTGTGCTTTTACCTGCTTTGCAGTGTGTTAATAGCCTTTCCAAAATTAATGAGCTGCCTCATCACATTACTGCAACAAACCTCAAGTTTTCTTTATGCATAGCTAGCATTGTAACAATAGTGCATTGACAAAAATGCTTGGTGTTCAGGGACAGGTGCGGCAATATTTGCAAAAAATAATCAATTTACTTTTTGAGTACCTTTCTACATAACTCCTGGAGTACTCATTCTTACAAATCTGATCTGAAATCATATCATAAGGAAACCTACTTTTCATATCCCACATGTCACACATAGGGGGAGTTGTTTAATCACTATTTGTCCAAACAGCATTTTATTCCCCCAATACAAATAAATCATATATGCAGGACTGCAAAAGGCCAGTTTAAATGTCCTCTGTTACTCTTTGCTTTCCCAGTTTACTGCAGTAAGCCCTGAGATACATTGTATTTAATATGGTAATTATCAGGACTGCTCCTGAATGTCTGTGTCTAGGGGCTCCCTGTAACACTGCAGTTTCATCTGTATCTGCTTATGGTCCAGAATGCAGCAAACTGTTGTATAAGGCTGCTGAGGTCCATAAAGGCTAGCACTGTATATCATGCTCGCTGATAGATTTAAAGTCATTATATGTGCTCTGATATTTTTATCACATTTTCTTGAGTGCTTACTGGTACATTTCACACACAAAAATACTTTGGGAAATAATACTATGAGTAACCTCGTCTAGGTCATAAACCTTGGATTTCATTTTTACAAGAGAACTATTCCGCAGCACACAGAAATGTTACAAAAATTACAAAAATGCAACAATATTTTACTGAAAATCAAATGTTTAAAGTACAGTTCTACATAAAAGTGAAATTGTTTAATATAGATAAAGGCTAAGCTAGGTAATATCAATCTGGGTTTCTCCAAGGGTTGCTAGGGGTTCCTTGAACTGTGGCTGATTGACCTCAGCATTTAATAATGCCTGCATCCCTCTGGAACGGTCTGGGTCCAAAGTCATGTGGAAGGGCCAATTATATAATGCTAATCTTTTATGTTGTCTATAAGGGTGGTATTCTAGCCACAACTGTAGGGAAGGCATCACAATTTTCATTGGCCGTGCCAGAATGACGTACCGCCTGCGCAGGTACGGAGGAGTTCATTAAAGCAGAACTAAACTGAAAAAAAAAAAAATTATTTCCTTTAAGTCCTCCGATCATTCCATCCCTTCGTAGATGCCTTCAAGTCCAGCTATCCATCTTTGTTCAAGCGTGGCCGCCATCTTCCTCTATCTACTCCTTTCTTCTGCCTACGTCACGCGATCTTGCACTTCCCAGGCACAAGGTCGGGTGAAGTACTAATCTCACTGTGCATGTGTGAGTTCGGCATTTTTTTCCCTCAATGTAATAAAATGTCCCTCCTGCACATGCTGATCTCACAGCAGGAGCAGCCAATAGCCTCCTAAAAGTTAAAAATGTGGGGGTTAAGTCCGCTTTAAGTTCCAGCAGCTGGGAAGTTAGGAACTGCCAGGTATCCCAGATTTCTAGTGCTGAGCTGTATGAATTTTGGCAAAAGTGGATGGCAACCAAGCAGGTAGAAATGCTTATTTCAGAAGGAACATTACCTGTCCCTTTTCTGCAATAAAGCTCTGCCTGATCCTAAATGTTGAAAGGAGAAGGTTTATTACCTAAACAACCTGTTCTTCTAGCTTTAATTCTTCACATATTTCTGTCTACTTGTGAGTTTTGAGTGTACCTATCCAACTTTGCAATAAGTAACAAATTTTTCAGGCAGAGTGTACCTTGTAATGGTAAATAGAGGTGTACAAGACTCAGTTACTCAGCACAGAGACCTCACCAAATAAAATAAAATGATGGAAATTTGCAAATGATTTAATTCTACTGTATATCATGTATCCAAAAGCTATAATATTAGGAAAATGACTCTAGTAGCAGAAAAGTGGTAATAGTTTAGGATGAAATATATTTTATGGCTGCTTGTATATATTTTGAATTTTAGAACAGTGGTCACCAACCTTTCAGACCTCACAAACCACTAAATTCATAATTTTAAATCCCACGTTGTATAGCAGAAGCGAGTGCGTATGTGCCAGGTCCGGAATCCAGACTGAGGTCATGATACCAGAACCCGCCCACACAGGCTCAGACCTGCCTGCTAAACATCTTGGGGGCACAGTAGCACAGGGCTACCAAAAAAGTTGTGTATATACAGGGGACATGATCAGCGGGGTCAGGAGAAGGGGGGTGCATGGGGTGCATGGGCCAGGACTGCGGACCACCAAAATTTTCTCGCAGACCACCAGTGGCCCACAGACTACTGGTTGGCAAGCGCTATTTTAGAAAACATTAATAATGTAAAATACATCCAGGATAATGCATTTGCAGACTATTCTGGGAATTTTGTAATTACAGCCCTGTGGTAACTACTCAATTTTAAAGTCTTTCGCTCCACTTGATACTTGCAGTTATTAAAACTGGAAATCCAGAAATAAAGTTGTGTGATAAAGTGTGCTGACAAATAATCTTAATATAGAGGTGTGTGCTTTCCTTTATATTTTAGATTCTTTTAGAATAATGTTAATGTGGCCTATACATGAAAACCTCAATAAAGGCACAGTTGTAAATAATTAATATTTATTCAGTGTATTGTTATCCCTTAAAATGGGAAAATCATGGTTAAAGGGTCTAGAAAATCAGATAACAATGCATAAAACACATCATATTACACTGAATCACAATTATTTTCAATTTTATATACCTGCTTAAGTCAATGCTTTGCTATAGGAGCATATATTCTCCTGGATAGATCAAAGTTAAGGACGTCTTTAAGGAAGTCTTTTTTTGGCTGTGTTCTGGGAAGCCTTTGCATTGTGCAGCTTGCCTAAAAAATGACTTATAAGGTGTTTGCTTATCCAATCAGCAACTCAATGTACTTAGAGATCTAATCATTGTCAAGAAGACCTGCTGAAGTTTAAATCAACCATCAGAAAGGTAAAGAAAGGTGATTTCAGCTATTTCGATATGGCATGAATGTTGGTGCCAGATGGGATGGTTTTAGTAGTTCAGAAACCAATGATCTGCTGGGTATTTCATACTTCTGTAGGGTCTACAGAAGCCATCTGTAGGGTTTACAGAAATGGTCCAAAAATAGATAATATCTATTAAGTGGCAGTTGTCTGGGCAAAAATGTCTTGTTGAGGCCAGAGAACATTGGCCCGACTGGTAATAGGTGATAGAAAGGCATCGGCAACCCAAATAATCACTTTACAACTGAATTGTGCAGAGGAGCATTTCTAACATGGGAAAACTTGACGCGAAAGGGTTACAACAGCAGAAGACCACACCAGGTGCCACTTCATTCATGCAGGAACAAGCAAATTGGGCTACAATTCACAGGAGCTAATCAAAATGAGACAAGAGAAAATTGGAAAAACGTGCCGGATGAGTGTGGTGAAGCCTCTAAAGCGACATTCTCTATCTTGCCTTTAATCAATAGTTCAGGCTGATGGTGGTAGTGTAATGGTGTGCGGGATATTTTCTTGCCACACTTTGGGGCCCGTAAGCACCAAATGGGGATTTTTTTTTAAACGCCACAACCTAGATTAGTATTGTTCCTGACCATCTCTTTATAGATGCATTGTACCCATATTCCGGACGATGACAAACCTCATATCAACTCAAACTGGTTTTATTCAATAAATCTCTCCGGGACTGGCGATGACTATCATGGGAGAACCCGGGTAATCCAGGAACCCTATAATGGATCTGGTCCAAGATTGAAAACATTAGCCGAATAATAGCATATGAATTTAGGAAATCCTTTTTATTTTTGCTGGATCACCCAAGTTCACCCATGATAGTCTATCTTCTCCAGTCTTGGCGAGCTTTAACAAGTGAAGTCCAATTAGTTCACTGTACTCAAATAGCCTCCAAAGTCACAGTCAGATCTGAATCTTTGGAGACACCTTCGGGATGCAGTAGTATGTGAGATACACATCATGGGTGTGCAGCCAACAACTCAGCAGCAACTGCCCAATGCTATCATTAAAATATGGACCAAAATCCCTGGGGAATGTTCCAGCATCTTGTTGAATTGAATACACAGGCCACTGACTGTAAATATATATTTCAGAATTTCCTACTGCTGCAACTTTTTATGAAATTCTTTGTTAAAATGTTCCAATGTAATAACTTATTTGTGAACGAATATAACAAAGGCATATGTGCTGAATGCTGTAGTCAGGTAGAGTCAGCACAATGCAGCAATTTCTTTGTATTTTTAAAGTGGAACTTTTCTTGTTATTATTTACTAAGTATATGTAGTTCAGATTATTAAGCATTGTGAAATCGCTCAGTAATTTCGCCTGTGACAGTGACGGATGAGGTTTGGCTGGGCCGCGCTGCCAAAGCTGCTGACTGGCTAAATGTTTTATTCATTTGGCTAAGGGCTGAAGGAGACACCAGAGATTTTTTTTTCCTCTGGAATATTTTAGGAGCTCTTTGGGATGTCAGGCTTCATGTCAGTGTTGTTCAGCTCAGATGCTTAAAGTACAGCAAGAAATCAAGCCAAAATATTGGCATTCCGGGCAAGTTAAACTCTATGCAGCTGTCAGTCACGGAATTAATCCACACTAGGGATTTTCATTTGAGTTACATTCATGTGGAACTCATGACAATAGCAGCAAATGCACAAAGAGTAGAACAAGTGATTTTTATTATCAATGGAAAGCAATCACATATTTTTTTTTACTATACCATTGTAATCTTTTACAATTAAAGAAGAACTCTATGTACACAGACTAAATACATGTATAGGAGATGTTTTACCTAGCATAGATTTTGTATTTCTCTCTATATGGTCCTTAAAGCAGAATTTAAAAAAATGACACTTACCTTTACTTCCCCTCGATCCTTCTGGATCTGTCTTCCATACAGTCCCACATTGTCCTGTTTCTTGCTTTGTCCTGGTGCAGGGGAAGTGCTGGGCACCGCCATCTTCTTCTCTCTTCGTGCCTGATTTATTAAAGTGCTCCAATACTGTAGAGAATACACTTTCATCATTGAAGCTGGGTGATCCAGCAAACCTGGAATGAATTTTTTATAAAGCATTTTGCTATTTGTTAACAAATGTTTTCAATCCTGGACCGGATCCATTCCAGGTTTTCTGGATCACCCAGCTTCACTGATAAAAGTATATTCTCTCCAGCCTTGGAGTGCTTTAATAAATCAGGTCCCTTGTGTCTTCTGCCTATGTCACCTGATCTCACACTGCGCAGGCGTAAGATTGAGTGATATATGCTGCTGTTTGTGTAAAAAGAAAGGTGCCAATTTCACTGTGCCACGGCGGTAAAGATGGGAGGGGAGGAGCTTATCTACCCTTCTGTATAAAATAAGAACTATGGTGATAGGTCCACTTTAAATTTACACATCTCCATCACACAGCATAGCCCTGTTTGACAGCTGTGAGGCATTTGTTGGCATGCGTGTGGATGGTGTATATGTGTCCCCTAGGTTTCTTTCATACACCTGAGATGGGGAAAACACCTTTTTGTTTAATTGGAATAATAATAAGCCCTGTCCTTGCGTCAGAAAGCTTTTTAGCACTTTAGGTGGGATAAACCTTCATTGTTCATTATTAGACCCAACTGTGCACAAACTTTTTTTTGTAAGTGAGCTGACTAATGTTTAGGTCTTTCCCTGCTATGAAATTCTGCTGCTGTGTGAAAAGCTGATTGCTGAAAAAACAAATAAAAAGGTACAGGTGCTAAATGTTTGTTTTGAGGAATCATTGTGGAATTCTGTGCTTGGAATGTTGCCTGGTGTCCCTGCCTTTTGCATGGTTTATTGCTACAAACAACTAATTCATACAACAGTGGTTTGAATTGATATCCATATGTAAGCTTCAGTGACCTGTAGACATAAAGAAGGTAAAAACTAAAATGAAACATTACAGGCTGTTGGATACTCAGTATCTAAATGTGTTCTTCCATGGGTAGGTTCCCTAAGGTCTAATGCTGATTGATATCAACTTAGATTTCAAAACCTATGATGCAAACATGCTTTGCTTTTGTGCTTGTATATATTCAGCTACCTTCCTAGAAAACACAATTATTTGGCAATCAATCAGCAAATTATTGATTCTGATGCAGTTTGGGTGACTCATGGATTAGAAAAAGAAATAGAACAAATTTGAATAGATGGTGTCTTTTTTCAATCTTAAGGGACATTATATATTGGATATGTTTTCATAAATGCATCTAAATAATATATCATGGTCCAGACCAAGGACACAAACATATTTTGTATATTTAAAGTCAATATGAATACTCCATGTGAATATTTTTATTTTTGTCAGTGGTTAGAGCTTTAGGCCACTACACGTTTTCCAGGCTTATACCTGCTTTGTTGAAAAAATGCTTGTGGTTGACATAGCTCATAAGCTCAAGCTGAATTATTCAGTCATTCCTCCCCATCTTTCCAGATACCTTCATACTGTTTATAAATAACTTCTACTAGTGTCAAAAATGCACCTGTGTTATTGTTTTTTTGTGGTGGAAAGCAACCTTCCAGGGACTGCACTGCAACACATGTCCATCCAAATGCAAACACAAAGAGGTGGGACTGAGGGCTGTGTTTTACCGCACATCTGAAATTAGCCTTAAAAACCTTACACAAAAGTCACTGTTTAGGTACAAGCATAAATATAAAGAATGAGGACTTTTCTCGGTCACTTACTAAAAGCCTAGTCTAAGTCATATTAAGAAATTTTGGATCCAGACACCTCCATGGAAATGTCCAAAAGAAGGTCAGCAATGGCAGCCAGATGGTTCTTTCTTCTTGAAGGAAATATGCTTGCTTTTGTTCTGCAAGTCCAAAAGTTACACTGGAATAGTAAGTAGAGGATTATTACATAAAGCTTTTCTATACAAGACAAATTGAGCCTGAATGATTGATCATTATTGGCATGGACTGGACCACTGTATAAATGTAATAAACTTTTAAAAGTTGCTTCACACTTATGGATATGTTTCCTAACCAGGGTTCCTCCAGAGGTTGTTAGGGTTTTTTTTAGAGCAAAAAGCAATTTGGGCCTCTCCGGTCAGTTTAGGTGACACCAATAATCTTTTTGGCTATCAAATAACAACCCTTACAACTTCTAGCTTAAACCATTTTCCCCAACAAACAACTAGGTTGCAGGTCCGGAAGGTAAAGTCCGCCACCACCACATCACCATATTTTCCAAAACCGCCATACCAATCTGGCCCCTAAGCAGCACAGTGCCACCTCAGGGGCCTCCACTTTTTACCACTTAAAGGGGGTTCACCACCACCCTGGGTGCCCCCTTAACCAAACTTTACCCAGCACTCTTACCTTCCACCAAACCTCAACCGCCTACACTCCCTTTATAACAAGGGCGGGAGAGTGGGCAACTTCTTCTTTTCAAAAAATGTGCCTCACTTCCGTTCCACTCTCCTTTTACCCTCTCCTCACTCCTCCCCCTCTACTTCCGACCCAACCTTCTCCCCCCTCCTTCCTTTTCCCTGTAACTGGCCTTAACCCTTTCCAACCACCCCCCTTACCTCGTGTCTGTCCGAACACCCTGTCATGCTTCCCTCCGCATATTTCCCTGCTGCAGGCCTCTCTGGTTTAATGTATAGCTTTATACTACTAAAATGATGAAATTGAATAAAAATTGTAAACCACAGATCCTGTATTTTATCAATTTATTGAGCTTTCAATTAATTTTGCCACTGACAAGTAAATTGGCTTGGGCTGGCTTTATGTTTTAACATAGCGGTTTGAATAATGGTCAATTTGAATGGGTTGTTGTTAGGAACTTCTTTTTTAATTGATACCATTTGTGTTGCATCATTTATTATTTTCCCTGATGATAAATTGCATCTTTTGATCCCTTTTAGCTTGATCAATTATACGATGATAAGTATAGGGCTACAGTATTTCTTTACCTAATTGAGGAATCTGTTTAAACTATTATGAACATTTTTTCTTTTTAAACTAACCTTAACAGATATAGATTATATTTTATATGTAAAATAAATTATAACAATATGTCATTCACTATACATATATAATATTGCCCTAAATGAGAGCTCCCACATCACACACTTATTATTCTGCTTATTTCTTCAATAGGCAAAAAATATTTTCAATAAAAACTATACCATGTCTCTGGCTTAATTACACCAAAGAAAATTATGTATTTTATTAAAAATCTGAATATAAAGGTAATTTTCTTTGAATCCTCCATGTCATCTTTTTAGAATGACTTTCATAGATTTCTTTTTTTTTCTTGACAGCTTTGGAACGGGCAAATGTTTTGAATATTTTATAATATGTATTAATAACTTAAGTGGCTGAGGCCTCGCAAGTGTTCATCTGACGGGCTCTCCATGGAACAGAGGCTGTCAGGATTAAATGACGCTTTCATTATGATTCCAAGGAGCAAGCTGTCATTTCAATCACCTGAAGCCTGGAACTTGAAAGAGTTAACTGACAGCGGAGCCAGTAAGGTGGTGAATAGACCTCTGATTGGGGTATTAATATCAGCTCTTGATGAAAAATTCAGTAGTCCGTCTGACCATTTGATGAGTGGTAATGCCACGGGGAATAGGTCTAGGTTGTTAAAGAACTTTTTTTTACTGAATTTTTAACATATATGATTTATTTTTGAAAAGATTAAATTTAAAATACGACTTCCCCTGAAGCTCATATTTATTTATTTGTATTTGAAGATAATGGAACAATGGATTTCCTGTGATGAAAAATGAATCAGTTAGTAGTAGTTAGTTTATTCAGCAGTGAGAAATTAAAACCCATTTTGGGCAAAATAAAAAAAAATTCCCACCCCATATCCCCCCGAGGGACCACTAATCCCTTGCTGTAGTGGTGCCCATGCCCCAGTCTCTGCCTGTCTTCTTTTACTCATGCCAATCTGCTTCTGATGCCGAAAGTATTGGCGTTTGCAGGAGGTTTCTTCTTTGGATGTCCACTTGTCGACTTGTCACAGGGCATGGACCATCAACAGGAAGTGATCATGTCACACCAGCAAAGATTTGTAGACTCAATGAAGGGCAACAATCTGAAACATGGGAAGAAAGAAGAATCTTTGAGCATTACATGATCATAGCTTTAGTTGAGGTTTTTGATTAGATGAGTTAGGAACGGGGGCTGGATGGGGGCCTACTTTGCCCACAGATTAGCATGAATCTTTTTTTTATTTAATTTTGGTTGTAGTGGAGACACGGACTACTTAAAGGAAATTGTGGCCATTGAAAAGTACTTACTTAGAGATGTCATAATCTCTCCAGCACATTTCCCCAATGTTGCACTTAAGGAATAACACCTCTAAATCTGTTAGCAATCATTTATGCTCCAAAACTTGTTTGGGTTGACAACATAGCACCTTAGTATACTATCTACACTACAATCTCAGCCAACATTATCAGCCCTTTTCTTCCCCCTCTCCATAAACATTGATTTCTTTTTTGGAAAGACAATTGTAAGGCCTTGATTACTGGGAGCCTCTCCACACATTGACCCTGATTTATTAACGCTCACCAAGATTGGAGAGAATAGAATATAATGGACTATTAAGCAAACCTGGAATGGCTCTGGTCCAGGACTAAAAACAATTGTCTACAAATAAGGAAACAATTTTAAGAAATCTATTCCAGATTTGCTGAATGGCCAAGGTTATCCCATAATAGTCTATCTTCTGCAGTCTTGGTGAGCTTTAATAAATCAGGCTCATTATGTGTACGGTAGGGGATCTCAGGAGCAGTCGTTTTGAGGGTTCACCTACATCATAAGCAGTATGGGGATATCTTTGATCCATGGGTGTATAGGCAACTGGCTCATTCCTGATAAATCTTTATCATATTAGTTTGAATAGGGCCATGTCAATCTAGTGATCCTGTCACTGATAAAAACTCATCAGCTACAAGATCACCAAGTAGGACACTTACCTGCTTCCACAGCATTTTTCTTTTGATGGTTGACTTGGTGTATTTTCTACCTTTTCATTGAGGGGGCAATATTAGAGCTATACTGGTCTGGCCAGTGAGGAAGTAAAGTCATAGTAGCAGCTAAGATGTTTATTTTGCTTCCGTAGCAATTCTGTTAACAGCAAAGGTGGAGCATGTACCTATCATTCGGCATATTTAATTTTTTGCAATCCCAATGAATTAGTGTGCCACAACCTGGGGTGGGCTTTAATGGTTACATTGTAATGGAGGTGGTGGTAGTGGTGGTTGGGTGGAGGGGCTGTACCAGTTACTAGATTGTTAACAGCCATGACTTTTTTAATACCTGGGGTAAAATGTTAAAGTTTCTCAATAAAATTACATCTTCAAGGGTTCCAGTGAAAAGCATGTCAGACACATAAAAAAAAAACTATAGTCTTTTTACAGCTCTCAAACTGTCAACCCTATTGATTATTTTCAATAAAGACTCCAGGTGACAGCTGTGATACCGCATGTACTTCATAGCTATAAACCTTTATGACATATATCTCTGGCAGCTTCACAAAAACGGTTACTTATTTTTATTTATTTTTTTAACCCATTGTCTTTACTTTCATTGCTAGTTAGAATATTCTGGTATCCTTCTAAAAAAAGTGAATTTGTATAAAATGGCTATGTGATTTTTTTTAAATGAATCTATACAATAAAATCTATTGTATTAAATATTATCCATTGTACAGAATTTCATTTCAGAATAAAAATTTTCAGTCGTTGAGTTATGCATTGGTTATTGCCTAATATATTAAATTGTATCAACTCAAAATTTCCTTTTTTTACCTTAATATAAAGCTGATTGCATTGAAGGGAGTATTTCCAATTTTAAACACAATGAGGGGAAGGGGAGCAGAAAAGTACAATATATGTTATACTTACTATATACCAGATATTTTGATTCAACAAAAACATTGAATTAAAAAGTTTGATTTTCTATTGATCCTTTTTTTACATATTTATATAGAAAGCAGACTGAGAATTGATCTAGCAAGGCAGGTTCTTTTTAAGATTGATTTTTTAAACATATTTCTCTAATACAGATCAATTATCAAACATGTGGATGGCACATTAAACGCTTGTAGCGGTTGACAGAGGATTGATTTATATGTCATGTTGAAATATCAATCAAAAAAAGAATTTAAAATCTATTTTCTTTGTGACACTAATATTTATTTCTTTCTATAAAGTGTACAAGAAAAAAACAAAACAAAAGGTGAATAAGGAGCCAAACACATTGCATATTTAATAATTATATTTTTTCTGCAGTTTCATAGAATATTCCACCAGTAAATCAGTAAGTATCTCAGTTACCTTTGGTTTTGGCATTTACTGAGAAACTGCCTGCGTATTTTATTTTTTTACTTATTGATGCCTTGGTGATACAATCCTTCTGCCTGTTATTTTAGGAAGACATTTTCAATTATTCCCTATAAATACCTAATAAATGCATAATATAGTATATGGCTACAATTCATGTTCCATTCAGAATGTCTTGATTTGCAAACACCAACTTGCAAACACCAACCTATAATAAATAATACCAAAAAATTATATCAGGCAGACATCAATATGTCATATACGAGATTTAACACATCTAATAATATATAATACTTTTCCACTTTTATCACATAATGATTCCTATAATCAGACAGTTTTATACCAGCTGGGAATCATTATTCTTTACCCATTGTTCTATGTTTTTTTTTTCAAATTTCTGACTCAGAATACTAAGCAAGTTTATTTTTTACACTCCTCCCAGCTATATCCCCATCTGCCTCTGCTTGGGTTATACTCTGATTAGTTACAGCGCCCTCTGCTGTCACCACTGAACTGCCCTCCACATTCCAAATTGCAGCACCACTTCCTGTTTTGACACTGGGAACATAAAGGAGTCAGTGTTGATAATAAATACAGAAACCTTTTCGTCAGCTTTTGCTGTACTACAACCACTGCATTATTTTCTGTTTCTACTGGATGTTCCCCAGACATTGCATGTAGGTCAGCCAGACAAAGAGACTGGGCAAACACACATGTGGACTGAGTAGGCACACATGGGGACTAAATAAGAACACACGGGGATTGGACAGACACACATGGTGATTTGATAAAGAGAAATAACAGAACCATGAACTTAGGATGGATCATTACTAGTATCAGCAGACTTTGAGCTCCATGTCCATTCTGCATAATTACTCTGCTGTGTCTCTGCCCAGGTTGTGCCAGGGTTTCAGACACTTACTAAAGGATGGCCTAAACCACAGCATAAATTACATCAGACTTCTGTATAGTCCTTGGCTAAATACCCCCTACCCTGGCACAATGAGCACAATGTCACTGGGCAGAAGGCACTGAACTATTCATTGTCCCTGCATCTGTTGAAGTTTTGGCTGACCAGGATAAAAAACGTACAGTACAGGCAAAAGTAAAGATTACAAATGTAAACACCCTCATCCATGATACGCAATGGACAAGGCTGGAGAAGATACACTTTTATCAGTGAAAATGGTGATCCAGCACACCTGGAATGGATTTCTTAAAGTCATTTACTATTTGTTAGCAATTTTTTAAAATCCTGGACCATATCCATTCCAGGTTTTCTGGATCATTCATGTTCACTGATAAAAGTGTATCCTCCCCAATTTTCTGAGAGCTTAAATAAATCAGGCCCAATGCAAGAGAAAAGGGGACATGGAGTTTTCCTATAGTCAGGAAGACATTGTAGCTCCTCGGCTACCCTTCAGTCTGTAGACAAAAACAGAGAAAACCGACAGCAGCCCCTATATGGAATCCATAAACCAATGCTTTTGCAATTGAAAAATTACATACTTGAAGTTAAATGCTAATTGACCAATACAATTCTGCACCTAGAGAGTTTGATTGGCCCATTTACAAGTCAGTGCAATTTTCATACTATTTACATATAACGTGCTTGTTAAATTGTTTTTTTTATTACTTATTGACGATCTTTACTCATATGTTTTTTCCTATATTTTACCTATCTAGTAAAACAGTTTATCTCCCAAGGGGACCACTTGCTGTATGGAGAAGACCTTCTTACAAGGTCACTTGGTTGTGCCATGGCCAATGGGGGTGACATTTGTGGCTGTAATATTATCATTATAATACATAGAAGGGTTTAGCATAGGGTCATAACTATCATGGTTAACCAAGCACAAGCCAGCTGGAGAAAAAATACAAATCTGGCCGTGGTTGTTAACAGGACAGCAATCTAATTCCTCCTTTGTCTAATCTTTAATACATAGGTCTGTGGGTGGGGAATTTAAATTTCTAACAAAACTGGACAGGGTTGGTAACACTGCTTGATATTTGAGCACAACAGACAATTCACAGTAAAATACAGATTCTCTAGCAAGATCAAAAGATATTTTCATACTTATTGCACAGATATACAAAACACAAGGATAAATTAGGACCCCTATTTGGGTTTACATGCTCTTTAAATCATGGTATGACATACTTACCCAAAGTCCTATTTATACTGACTATTACATTTCTTCCCCCTGCTGATAACAAAACCTAATTTCAAATCAGGCTCACAGTGGGAAGACCTAAAGCAACAGCTAAAATAAAAACACAGACAAAAATCAGGAGTTACTTTTTCCTTGTCTTATTTTTTGTGTCGTAGCCTAATTTTACATCAAGGGTTATTTTTTTTTCTAAAATGTAATTTATTTTAGGTTCCATTATGTGGTGAGTTGTATATAGCAGAATATAACATGTAGCAGAGGTTTTGTATACTATATAGTTATAAACGATACTATATATATATATATATCTATATATATATATATATAATTCATGCAATAAATTGACAATTATTTATTTTTTATTAATCCCCCATCTCACAGACTTAAATAAAATATTTAGGGAAAGTAATTTTGAATTTGACATCACATCTAATTGATCAGATCAAGACCTGAATTTGGCCTTGTGAAATCAGATCCTTCCCTGGGGAACCGTGAGTCATTTACTGGGCAAATAACAAGTTCAGAGTTCAAAAAAGCAATACATGAATGAATTAAAAAGATAAATGAATCAACCGTGAAATGGTACTTTTGCAGCTCATTTCATTCAGGAAATTAAAAAAGAATCACATCTATAGGGTTTGTGTTTTGTATATGATAAAACTTTTATTTGAAGAATTGTTTTATTAATGTTTATATACTTAGAGGGATTAAATAGAAAAAAATACAGTAATAATATAATATTATTATTTATATGTTTGTTTTGTCATTCGAAACAAGCTGTCAGTACAGGAAAAATGTCTGTGGATCTTATTAGAAAACCAGTACACTCCTAACTTCCTGAAATGGAGCAATGATAATCATTTATTGGTTCATTGGAATAGGAATTGGTTATATATATATTAGACCCACCCACCACCCATCAAATAACATTACTGCCAATTTGGTATTTGAAACCTTAACCATTAGGAATATGTCCTCCAAGAATGTTGCATCCAACCTCTAGTCTTATCACTGCAAGGTGTCCAAGGAAATTATTTTGATTTGTGTGTTTTTACTTAATGTTGGGTTCCGGAACAATTCAGAAGCACTGTTGTAATACCAGTGTAGGCCTTATTACCATTAATCACATGAATAATTTTTGAGATGTTGAAATAAAATAAACATACCCAACATCCCTTAGGCTGAATTCTGATGGAGCTAATAACCCCTGCCTACAGAAGTGGCAAGTGGTACCCACTGAGAATTAATAGGAGGTCTTGGCGCTAAGTATAGCGAGGGTTAAGGGGGTGGACTGATGGGACAGAGTCCGTAGCTGCTCCATGTGAATTCTGCCCTGAAGTGGACCTATCACAACATTTTTTACTTTATATAAAAGGGTGGCTGACCCTTTCATTTAAAGAAAAAATAACCTTCCTCTTCTGTCTTTACTGCCACGGTCTTTACATACATCATATATCAAAGGAGGCTGCGGCTTTTCTCTGATGTAAAAAAAAAAGTTTTACATTTTCTGGAAGGGGCATCACCCCATCTAATGCCTGCACAGTGTGAGATTGGGTGATGGAAGAACAAGTGGAAGAACATTGTGGCGCCCAGTGTCCCATCTATGCCAGAACAAAGAAAAAAGGTGGGATGGCACAGAACCATTTGAACTAGGATCATAGAGGGATCAACAGCTTAAGTTGAAGTTGTAAGACTGCTTTAGAGATGAAGCACCAGCGTCAGGGGTTGTCTATAATTTAAAGCGGAACTAAACTGAAAATTCAAAAAATTACATTTACCTTTAATTCCGCAAATGTCTCAACGGTGTTGAAGTAGTTTTCGATCGGGTCCCACTCCAGGACAAAGGAAATTTCCAAAATGGTGTGGAACCTGATTGAGGACTTCTCCAGCACGATCGAGAGATCTGTGGAATTAAAGGTGCCGCCATCTTACCCCCTCTTTTTCTTTCTCACTGCGCATGGGTGAGATTGGTATCTTTCTCCCCTCAGTGTAGGAAAATTCTGCTTCTGCGCATGCTCAATATAGGACATGTGCAAAAAGAGCAGCCAGGAGCTTCCCAGGATTCACAAATGAGGTATCCCGAGAGGCTCTGCGCTCTCATTCAGAGGCAATCAAAACAGAATAGAAGGGGCTACACATTTTTTTTTAATAAAGGGTGTTGCATTTAGAAAAAAAAAGAATAATACTTATAGTTTATATAAAAGGGTTGTCTATCCTTTCATGTACAGTAAAAATATTAGTTTAGGTTCACCTTAAACTCAAACACTGTAAAGATTTCTGGAAAGAAAACAGCAAGCCAATCACTGCTCAGAATTCCAAAAGTCCCAAACTTACTAAAGGCTTCTGGCATAATTACAATAAAAATAAAAGAGAACTTTAAATTTCAGCCTGTAGATAGTTGAAAAAGTCTTGTTTTAATTAATGACAGTAAACCGAGAAACAACTTCTGATGTGTTCATTTTTTGGTGTTTTCTGTAAGGTTAATCCTAAATCTAAGAAAATATTACCATGAAAGAATCTAACAACAAATCTTAAACAATCACTAATCACATCGATCCTGGCTGGAGTTCGGCTATTATGAAGCCTTTTTGTCCCACCGTGCTTTTTAGACAAATTAAACCCAACATATGTTTTTTAATGATATGCAGGGTGCTTACAATACATATTTTTGCTTTCTGAACATTAATTTATAGTGATCAACATAGTAAAGAGCATTCTCAGACAGCTTGCATTTCAATAATTTTCTTCAGCTTAATTAATGAGAATGTCACAACATATTTTGATCTGCAGACTGTGCTGAAATGATGGAGCCTGACAGAGATCAAGGTGCCCTTTTTCAGCATTTCCAGATGGATATTTTAACTCGTTTAAGGCTTGAGATGTGACAGTCACTGCAACGCATAAAATCTGCTGTATTTTTTAGAGGGCACCAGATGAAACATGCTATTTTGCTGCTCGCTGGATAGAAAATATAATGCATCTTAGCATAGATATAATAAAAATATATAACAATGTATGCCAACCATGGATAAACATTTTATACCAATTATTTAAACTTTATATAAAAAAAAACTTAATACTCAAACATAAACAGATTCAGTTATAACAGACTTATTTTTACCTGAAATTACAGGAAACTGTTTTGACTCAAGTATAAACTTGAGGCACAAAATGCAGTCATCACTACTAACGTTTAAAACAGTAATAAACAGAAATGATAATAATAATTATAATGTGTTAAAATACATATATAGTGTGTAATTTTGAAATATTTTTTTAAAAGCGGGGAAAAAAATCACATGGGCTGTTTATTTTTTTCACTTTTTTACAGGTTAAAGTATTTTACACTTTTAGTTGGTTATGATGAATCACTTGCTCACATATGCTCCTTTTGTACATTATTGTTGTCCACCAGTAGACGGAGCTGTGTCCTTGTGTAAAGTTTGGTACATGCAGCTTGTTTTTGGCAGCTCTGATCTGTCAAATCAGAGAAAAATGTATTTCCAGGATATGCCACTAGGTGTCACCCGAGTATAAACCAACATTTCTTTTTGGCATTTTATTGGTAAACAAAAAAAAAACTCTCTCTCTCTCTCTCTCTCTCTCTCTCTCTATATATATATATATATATATATATATATATATATATATATCAATATAGGCTTTGAAACCTTTTAGGGATTTCTTTTTTTAAGCAGAGATCTCACTTTCACCAAACACTCTCTATCAGGTTTATGTATTTTCCATATCAGTGGCTGATTTTCTTTGCTGAATCTTTGGGGACTGGTCTTTTGGGGAATTTTACAGGAAACATGCATACCTTCGCAATTTACTACTAATGAAAGGGAGACACCTGGAGGATAACATACAATGATCATAGCAAATATAGACATGTAGACTCTTTTTGTTAATTTTCTTTTTATAATTCAAAAATGTAATAAAAGTTAAAATGCACCCATTGGGAGAAACATTATTAAAAAAATATCATGATCCAATTTTAGGTTGGTAAAAGCATAAAAAGTAAAATATTAAATATAAAAATATTAAAAGAAGATGGGTTTCATATGGGTTGGATGGGTTTTCAGGAAATGACCGTAGTATAATATGCAAACATTGCTAATTGTACAAAATCAAATATTGGGCAGATATAAAAAAGAAATCTGTAAAATACAGTGAATGTTTTATAGGCTATTTAGTATTTCCAAATAGTGATGTCCATTCATGCTGTGTATTCCAGCATTCTGCTTTTGTGTCTCCTTGCATAATATCTCAAAGGAAAATGAAATAAAACCAATATATATTAAATCCAAGCTCAGGAGGACCACATGGAGGCTTAGGAGGGCTCTGTTTACCCGCAGGCCTTCATTTCATTATTAGAGCACATTTTTTCACCCCTGCCACTGGGAATTGATAGAGTATGCTGATTTTACCAGCTCAACACAAACAAATGGTTAGAGAAGAACTTGTTTTGCCCTGTTCTCCATCACGCCGAAATGAATGTGTCAGTGGTGTGAGCATTTTACCATAAAATGAATAATCCCATCCTTATTGATTCCAAAATGACAAAAATGGTACATTTTACCGAAATTATGCAACTAAACTTAAAATAACACTACGTACATTGGCGAATTGGAAAAATCAGAAGCATGGGAAACATTTATTTGTCTACAGAAATATCAGTACATTCTATACTGGCAATCATGATCAGCATATTCCAAAGGCGTGATTAGTATATTTCATGGGCAGCATGGTGGGGCAGCATTTCATGGGCACCTTTGCAGTGCTGGGTCCCAGGTTTGAATCTTGGCCAGGACACTATCTGCATGGAGTTTGCAGGCTCTCCCCGTGTTGGCAGTTAGCTTAATTGACTTCAACCCCAAAATTGGCCTTAGACTGTATTATGACTATAGTAGGGACATTAGATTGTGAGCCCATTTGAGGGACAGCTAGAGATATGACTATGGACTTTGTAAAGTGCTGCATAATATATAGGCACTATATAAATACTGGATAATATTATTAATTCCATGCTGGCAGTTATGATCACTATATCCCATTACAACAACATACCCATTATGTTCCATGCCAGCAGTCATGATCAGTATATTCAGTGCTTGGTACCATGATCAGTATAAACCATACTGGCAGAGATGACCAATATATTTCATCCAGGCTGTCATGATCAGTAAATTCAATGCTGGCAGTTATGATCAATATATTCTATGCCTGCAGTCTTGTCGGTTGTATTGCACTATTGTATAAAAGGTACACATGAAGTGTGGTAAGCAGGATAACTATATGGGCCCATTCACACCAAATCCACAATATGTGTATGAAGCAAAAGTAACAATTTTTATGCCTTAAGGTGTTCTGCATTTTGAATGTATCCCCTAACATAACATTCTCTAATAGCACATTCATTGTGGTGTGAATGGGACCCTACAATTAGTGTGTACCATACTATTGGTAATGCAATGCAGACATTCTTTATGCTGCATTGTGTCAGTGCCTTGGGGCCTTCTTCAAAATAAATGACAACGCAATGCACTGCAGTAGAGATGTTGCGAGGTTCTACAATGCATTTCCATAAAGAAAGGTGTGAAAGGGCTGTACTAAATAATAGTGTTATCGTTATAACTGTAGCAATCTCGTAATTATTGCAATCTAACCGATGATAATTATTACTATCATTACATCCGATCAACAATCCAATGACCTCCAAAAGACATGCTCTGTGTGCTGATATTAGATATTTCTGTCAGTAAAATACTTTCCCAGTCACAATTTGTGTATATACACATGGGGGGGAAGAATTTCAGCTGTTTTATTAGCAAAGTAAATTATCCTCTTGCAAGGAATACTACACTGAACTTGATACATGAGATGAAGCTCTGCTGTTTTTAGATTTCTTTGCACTTGATTGGGTATTTTTTGCAAAGTGAATTATCATCACGTTCACTAGGCTAAGTGAATTAAGGTGATAATTCACATTGGTAAGTGAACAACCGTAATCCCTTTAGTAAATCATCCTCCTATACCATGAAATCATGAAAAGTGCCATGTTCTCTGCCCAGTTCCCTCCTGCCTTTATAGAACTCAGTACTGTGGCCCCCAACACCTGCAGAACACTGCTCCTACTTTCCGGACAAATCCCTGGTGTGAATTGTCAGGGATTCAGGCTGGGGATGGTCTGGGCGGTGTTTGCTGTGCAGGACACAGAAGGGGACATTTAATAATTCTGTTGCACAGCAAGGCAATATTAAACAAGATCAGTGACTCACAGGTAGCAAATACGTTGTAAACCTGTTACAGAGACTTTGAGACTGATTTGCATTTAATTGTATCGCTAATTTGCTTGATATATGTCCCCCAGAGTGTGTATGTGCAAGCTGGCTGCCGGATTCATGCTGAAAGAGGTCTGTTATAATAATGGCCATAATTATAATAGTTTAGATTCTAATTACAATCTAAACTTTTATAATTATTACTATTATAATGACAAAATGTTCGATTTCAGTTTAGGCTTTGTTATTCTTCTCTGTGAGGAGTAAGGACACATTCACATAATAACACGTGTTTTCGTGCCTTGTGAATATTGCGGTGTAATGCCATTTACATGGAATAACACTGCAGTGAACCAACAGGTGTAGCGTATTTGTTGGGTATGCTAAAGTCTATATTAATAAAAAAAAAAAAATAAACATGTCCAGTGTAAGTGCATGCATTTTTTGTGATGGCAACCAATTATAAAACCCCAATACTTTAAAACTTAAAGGCACAAAAAGCCCTTGCTGCGTAGATAGATGCACAATGTTACAGTCAACCACAGCTACACAATGCAGTTTTTAAATTTGGTAATTTCCAAAGGTAATATTTTTAACTTACAATAATCAAAATGATTGTTTAAAAAATGGGCTTTGGTTTCCTACAAATACATTATTTTCTTAAGGTGTTACTAAACTCACAGATCATACTTTATCCTATTTAGAAGCTATCCTTATGAACTGTCCCTCATAGCTCTCAACTTCTTAGATAACCACATTTTGAGGTTTTCTCCTTTCATTGTTTGAATGCGGTTGAGTAGTACATGTTCAGTTGGTGCTACTTTCCCACCACCTTTGCAAGTCCACCCCATCTAATAAAAATGGCAGCATTTTCAAGCCATTGGATTTCCCAACCACATTGGCTGTAGGTAGCTAATACAATCAGGAAAGTAAAGTTTATCCAAGGTTTTTACAGTCTGTAAGAAAAGTCATAGTAAGCAAAGTCACGCTTTGAAATTGAACATTACTTTATAACTTTGGTGACTATGAATATGGGATTAGAATTTATTTTGGCCATAAAGATTTTGGTTTTGCTTACTCATTTCCCAGATTTGTCTTCTTAAGTACATTGTATTCACAAACCTGGAACAAGCATATATACGAATAATATTACATATTCGTTATAAAGGAATGCCAAAAGGCACCAGGATCTCGTATATTTTTATGTGTACTGCATGAGTTACTCAGGCAGCAAAAATATCAGCATGGCCATAAGGCTGCACCAGCAAACCAGCATTCTATCAAAGAAGAATCATTTATGGCCTCCATTGCATTTTCATGACCGACTCCCATTTAGACACTGTTACTAATTTTATTCTTGAAAGCTGTCTTTTCTTTCTTTTCCATAATAGGCCAAAAACATATTACATATTCTTTATCAGGAGCTACTACTATGCTATAAATAGCCAAAAAAATATAATGGTTGGTTTACTGGCTTCCCCTCCTGTGGCCTTAGACTATAATCATGATATATGACTTTGGTACGTACATTAAATTGTAAGCTCCTTAGAGGGACAGTTAATGACTTGGCTATGGACTCTGTAAAGAGCTGCTGGAAATATAAGTGCTATATAAACATTAATAAAAAGCCTGTGTAATGTATTTATTGCTATTGCTAAGATCTTTTTACAATGCAAACAACTGAATGAGAAGCACCATCTCCCTCCTTGTCTACCAGCTCATAAAGATTTCCAGATAGGCAGAAGTCAATTTATTTAAAGTTGGTGCTGGGCTTTCCTAATATGCTCTGTAACCACAATATGTTGCAAGAACCCTGAAACATTTATGTAAAAGTTAAATATTTTATACACTGCCTGACCAAAAATAAAACCTCAAGCATGTGGAGCATTGTTATGATCTGAAGTTGGTTCTGTTGGTCTGGTTTAGATTCAGCAATATTATTTGCCCAGAAAAAAGGTAACCTGACTACCTGAATATACTGAATGGCCAGGTTTTTCCATCAAACACACGGATTGGCCACCATGAAGTCTAGACCTTAACTCCATTGAGAATCTTTGGGATGTGCTAGAGGAGACTTTATACAGTGGTCTGAATCTTTCAACAACAGTAAAAGTAAAAAAGTATGCATCTCTAGGTGGAAATAATTGTGACGTTGCATAAGCTTGACCATATATATTTATGAATATACTGAACTGTCTGATGTCATACCACATCCTGGATTAGGTAATACATAAACAAGCACAAAAAGACATTGGTACATTTAAGACATGTAAAAAGTACAAAACATTTCTTTTATTAGACTAGACAAATATAGGTAGACCCCGAGTTAAGGACATCCAACATACTGACAACTCCTACATACGAACGGGGCTTCCCTGCTCGTTCATGTGCAGGATGGAGGCTTGATGGGGGGAAGGGGCGGTTTGCATGACTTTCAGAAGATATCTTTTGCTGTTCTGCAACATCTTGTAACTCTTTAATGACCAAGACAAACTCTGCAGTTTCTTTTTGCAGCTTGCTCCAAAAGTTGATGAATGTCTAGGATTCATAAAGTGTTTTTTTTTTTTGCTTGTGATTAACTCACAGTGAGGATTTTTTACTGTAACTGACTACCACACTGCCTAATAATATGTTGAGTCAAACATTTGTTCTAATTGAATTTATTAAAATAATGTACCTGTTCTGACTTACATACAAATTCAACTTAAGAACAAACCTTTAGCCCCTATCTCGTATGTAATGCAGGGACTACCTGTAAGTCTTTTAAAATTATTAACAAATCCACGTTCACTTAAAAATATTTCCACAAAGTACCAGTATAAAGGTGTACAAAAACAACAACTAAAACTCAAATAACATTCAAAATCATGCTTGTAGACATGAATTCCAGAATAAATCATAAATTCATCACTCCAAGTAATAAGCTTTTTATTAGAGTAATAATTGTTCCTACTTAACACGTTTCGTTTTTACAAGAAAAACTTTATCAGGAGTATCTTAAGGGCCAAGATGGGCTAAGATGGAGTCTCATTGCCTTTTTGTGTTTATGTATTACATAAGTTTATCAAAATAATACCACAATAAATGTGTGCATGATCAAAGCTAAAGGCAGTCTAATAAATATTGAGTGTGTGACTTTTTTTTGGTCAACCAGTGTATTTGCAATTTAAAAAGTTGTGGAAAATCAGTTTATAAACATATAAACAATAAATAAAATTGACATAAAAACTATAGGAAGAATTGAACAAAAGCTCTTCTCAATTGCCCATTAATGGAGATGCATCTTCTGCTTACTAGGATTTGCTAGTTGGTAAGTATTGTTACTTATCACAATGTAGTATTCATGTGCAAAGCCAGTCAGCCAATCAGATCTCATCTGGAAATGATTGGTCTCTTTGTGCTACTTCACATTTGCATTTGACGTCTTTATCAAAAGCTAGATTCAGCATTTCACTACTGGCTTTATGAACTCCTCCAAACCATTAGAAGAGATTTCATTATGACAATCTGTAGAACATATATAATAGTCATTAAAAATATTATTGCCTTATTATTCTTTTCTCATCTCCATAACAATTTCCAGAACAATTTGTAAGCTATCCTGTTTCTTTGTAGCTATGATAACTACTGTAAAAACGTTATTACCTCAATAAACAAATAGTTTGCTGATAACTGATATAATGTGTTCGCCATACAATTTTACAGAATGGTAAATACAAGGAAGATAATGGTGTAAAGAGATGAAAAGTGCTATAGGTTTGGAAGATTTAGCTTCATACAATTACTTCTGCACTTTTCATTTTTTCCCCGAGTTGCTTTACATTCTTATTAATAATGCAGTCTGCAGAAAAGATGTTCAGTTATGCAAAAAGATTTGAAGCTGAATTCTGGAAAATGAAAAACTATTTCCCCATCCCCTGCCTTTCCTCTCTGTACCTTAAGTGTTAAATGCTTTTTTTTACTAGGGTAAAAATTTATTAATATTATTATTATTATATGGTATTTATATAGCGCCATCATATTACGCAACGCTGTACAAAGTCCATAGTCATGTCACTAACTGGCCCTCAAAGGAGCTCACAATCTAATGTCCCTACCATAGTTATATGTCAATAATGTAGTCTAAGGTCAATTTTTTGGGGAAGCCAATTAACCTAACTGCATATTTTTGGGATGTGGGAGGAAACCGGAGTACCCGGAGGAAACCCACGCAAACTCCATGCAGATAGTGACCTACTGGGTTTCGAACCTAGGATCTAGCGCTGCAAAGGCCGGAGTGCTAACCCCTGAGCCACCGTGCAATAAAAGTTACAGTAAAAAAACAGTAAAAAAAAACAATAATCAGCCACCTTCTGCAAACACTAATGTTACTGTGCATTAAAAGAAAAACACACAAGTTATTGCCAGGAACAGTATAGCAAAAGGGCTAGGTTCAGATCCGTGTTGGGATTAGGCAATTCTGCATGGCCCCCTGAGGCTGGTACTTTGCCAGCAGCCTCAATCTCCTAAAGAGCCAGCATCTGTAGATTTAGCAGTCAGCTGCAGTGCTGCTCACTGCTACCCCCATTCATTCTATATGGGGCTTTTGCAGTAAGAAGCTACTGATGGTGTCTGCTCCAAGGCAGCGGTTCCCTGGCATGGGGAATCGGTAACCTCACCGCAACCTCATTGCCAGTCTGAGCATAACCCAAGTACCTTGGTTGAAAAAAATGCCCCTAGATTTCATTAGAGAACATCAGTACTGTTCACTGCTGCCCCCATTCACTTTCTATGGGTCTGCTGCAAGTAGAAGCTATTTGTAGTGTGTCCCCTAAGACGAAAGTTTCCTGACATGAGAAAGTGCTAACCATACCGCAACCCCATTGCCAATCTGAAGCCTAAGAATTAAGGCTTTTACCTGCTGTTAATTGTACAACCCTAATCACTAGCTACTAATAGAATACAAGTTGTTCTGGGATTGGCTAGGGAGAAAAAGGGCAAAGCTAAATCCAAACTGCCTACAAAACCCTAATCTGAACTTATCCTTACCAGGGGTGTAGTAGTACAAAACAAGAGGAGGTACAGTAATAGTGAAGTCTATGTATGGCGAGCACGCATGAGTATCCTTGTTATACCTCCTTGTTATGCATGAGTTATCCAGGTAAATGCCTCATTCCCGAAAAAAAGTGAGGGCATGGCGTGCCTAGGTATCCTTACCCTAGGTATCAGACTGTATATTATAACCCCATTTTAACTCTCAAGGTGAGAGAGTCAAGTCCAGAAACTAGATACTGATTTTGAACTGAGCAAAGATGGCTCCATTCTTCTGAACAGAAAAATAGCATTCTCGGAGAGAGAAGAGTGATCCCTCTGTATATGTCACACTTGCACATTATTTGCATGAACTAACATAAAACAATATCTGACGATAGTTGCCCTTTAACATTCACCTACATTTAAAAACAGTTGTAGCAGTTGTTTAGCTTTGGATGTACAGGGATCTTTTTAAGCCACACGAAGCTGAGCATAAGGTTTCACCTAGCTCATACTGATTACCATGTGTTTACTCTACGAGGAACTGTTTCAGATGACAAGTCTGATAAGCGAAAGAATTTAACATAAATATGAAGCAGATGAACCACCTGAGTGCTCCAGATGTTGTCTACCGAACTCTCAACATATTGGAGCATCTTGATTTATCCACAAATGTAAAAGATAGGAAGAGTTACAGAAGAAAAACAACCTGTGCAGTGCCGTAATGGGATGCTTGACCTGACCTAGCTGGATGCAAGCTGCTTTTCTGATTATCAGTCATAGTTGTTTTGGCTGAAGAGCAAAAAGTTTGAAAGTAACGTGGAAGTGAGAAGCTGTGGAAATCTAGACTAATGAATGGGCAGCTGGCCCTGGAGGACACTTTGCCAATCTTCCCAGATGGGTGAGGCTGCAGCAGGTGGTGGTAGTGAAGGCGGACCGATATGTGACTACAAAGTCATGTAGTAGACAGATAGCCATTTAATTGTGAATTTAAAATAGAACTAAAATTTCATATAATCTTTAACATGCTCATGCCATTTCAAAAAAACATTTCAAATGTTTTTTAAACATTCAGATTTCATTACCCTTGTCACCTATACATAGACAGCACCCTTCTCCCCTGTCCTGCCAAAGTCAACAGTTTTAGCAAACACCAAGGGATCCAATATCTTGGACCAAACAATGCCCCCAGGTCACTTTAACCTCACTGGTGGTCTGATTATGTCCAATTTTTTAATGTCAAAGTGGTACATTGTGATTAATGGGTCACATGTTCCATTGATCACGCCGGGGAGGTGATGCCAGGGGACAATGATGCTGGGCAGGCATCGCCGAATGACACCATGGGCTCTTGGAGACCAGGGAAGCTCTTTAAAGTGCTACCCCATTTGTCTCGGGGTTTCCACTTTTTGTAATGAAAATTAACCCTGAGCCACACTTGGTAATAACGCTTTCCCCTACTTTCAAAGAGGCCTCAATCCCTCTGCATTCAGATTCCAGTAGGTCCCTCGCAGTCCTAGATTCCTTCTTCCTTCTGGTGTGGATGGAACAGTGGGTGCTGCCTGATCTGGCACTGTGCAGACACAAGCTCGGGTGATGTTTCTTCCAGAAAATGTAACTGCACGTGAGTGAGATTGACTTTTTTTCTGTGCACAAGACGTATGTGTCCTAGGAGGCTGCATGTTTCCCTTCAGTTTTTTTACTGTTATGGCATAAAAGACAGAAAGGAAGGGGTCTCCAGAAAAAAGCAAAAAAAAACAAAGACATTTTTCATGATATTGAGGGTTAACCACCCTTTATATAATGTTAAAAATGTGATGATAATTCTGTTTATTCATTGACCCCAAGACGCTCTGTGCAGCTAAAATTCATCTGCCCACAGCCTGATATGTGCAACCAAAGAAAAGGTTAAACATCAACTCCCCCATCCGAGATTTCCAGACAGCATGCACAACAACTTAATGCATGTTTCACCATTTTTTATTTCCTTTTATTTATTAACCAACATGATTTATACAATATATACAGGCATATCATCCAAAACTGTTTATTGTTTCCATCTTTGTGCGCATTATTGCAATTTATTTAATTTCATGATTAATACTACAAAGTGACTTCAAGTAAACTTCAGCTTTAAAGTGAACCTGTGCTCAGATCATTAACACTAAAGTATTTACATATTTCGTACATACAAGCAGTAAAAACACGTTTAAATAAAGCACCAGTCCATCTCTGAACCTCCATTGTGAAAAAAAAAATAATTTTTAAAGTTTACAGTACAAGTTTAGCATTTTATTATGAGAAAATAATCTTGGTAGGTTGCCAGGTCTCTAATGAAAAAATAATTCGCTGTTTCAAAGTTGTTAGAAAGCAACTCAAAACTGATTTTTTTGTTTTGATATTTTTAGAATCTTTGAAAATGGAAACTTTACCAGCATCTAAAAAAGTCAGGAATGGCTTGTTCTAATGTTTTTACACTGCTTGTTAAGATAATCTTAGACTGGAAGTGAGGTTGCGGTGTGATGAGCACTTTCTCATGCCAGTGAACCATTGCCTCTGGGGATTTATTACAAGTAGCTTCTACCCGCAGCAGCCCTATAGAGCAGCCATTCTCAACCGCTATGCCATGAGAGATCATCAGGTGTATGGTGGTAAAATATATGCACTTTCACCTAATTGGTCTGAAAATAATTCATCTTTGTTCGTCTATGCCAGGGATGTAAAGTGACAGGCAGAACAATTACTTTTCCAGTAGATGTCAGTAGGTAGCTAATTACCCTGTGTATGTGACATTTTTGTTTGGTGGTGTGCCGCGGGATTTTTCTAATGTATAATATGTGCTGTGATTTAAGAAAGTTTATAGAGGATAAATGGGGCAATGCGATGCCTGTCTCCGGGAGCCTTATGGGATTGCTTGATCTAGAGGTAGGACTTAAAGCGGAACTAAACTAAAATCAAAAAAATGACACTGACCTTTAGTCCTGCAGGTCCCTCTGGGGCGCTGGTCCTTCCCATGATCCAGTTCCGCGTCAACCTGGAATTCCTTTTTGTCCTGGTGCAGAAGTGCCAGCGCCCCCATCTTTAATTTTCTTTTCTGTCTTCTTCTTCGGTCTTCTTTTTTCTCCACCCGTTTTTTTTGCCGCTGTGAAGTGGAAAAAGAGAGCCAATCTCACTGCTCATGCTTGAGACCAACATCTCTTTCCCCTTGGAGGAAAAATGCCCCTTCTGCACATGCCATGATTTTGAGCAGCCAGAAAGTGAAGCCTCCCAGAATACCTACGTCACTCATCCCGGGAGGCTCTACGCTCCCATTAAGTCTTAATCTCCACAGCGCTGTGATGCTGCATCCTTTTTTTGTTAAAATAAAAAAGTGTTGCACAAAAAAAAAAGAACACCAACATTTTTACCTTACATAGAAGGGTTGTCTACGCTTCTATCTAAAGTAAAAATGTTGAATTTAGGTACATTTTAGGAATTCATTATTCATAGTACAACGTAAGGAGTGATAATACTTTTTTTAACTAAGCTATGTAAATTATAAAGTAGTCATGGGAGTTTCCCTCCAAAACTATTTGCAAAATGATGGGTTATGGACTGGGATTAGGGAGCCACACTGGCATTAACATCTCCAAAGACTTAACACAGTTTGTATTTCATTTATTAGATTTTTTTGCATGTGGCATCAACGTTCATAAAATGATGCTTTATTATCCTTTAAGGTGTGAAATTACATTTCAGTATACATTAAATCTTTTTCCAGATCATATAGCAGTTAAAGTGATCCACAGTGCACATCACAACGGAGGTAATGAGCACCAGATGGGAATTATATGTACTAATTAATTGTAGAGTTTTCTTAACTATCCACATCTGTAACAGGTGCAATTGACCTGACAACCTTCACGATCATGAGCATACTGAGATCAGCAATATTCCATGTGAACATTATAACTGAAGTCATCACTTAAATGTAAAGATCGTCTCTATCCAATATTCCTTTTGTGAATTCGGGATAGAGTGGGGAAGGATGACAGGTTTTTTTCACTCGGTTTTCATTCAGTCGATTTAGAGATATGATTTCAAACCCCCAGCTATTAATATCCTTTGCTGGACCAGTTTTTGCAAATAATACAATTATTATCATTTTAAATCAAATAGCGTCACACACAATCATGCATCAAGGCATTTTTGTGAATTATGAATTAGACCCGGTTTTGCTAATACCTTATTGTGTTTATTTTTAGTGAATTAGCTAAATTCTGTAACGTACTCCACTTATTTGCCTTTTTTGTGCAGCAAAAAGTTGGTTACCATGTGAGCCAGTATGTTATATTGGTCACACAGACTTTAGGTATTGTGTAATGGGGAAAGGGGGGGGCCTAATATAAGAGGTCCAAACACCCCAGGAAGGCTGAGGCACTAAAGGGAAGAAATAAGAAAAAACTATTTGTTCATATTTTATGGTAGTTTCCTTTTTATTTTCACTTGTTTTAAACCATAATAAAAAATAAGGTTATGTTTAGCTTGTCTCAGTCTGCACTGTAACTGCAGATAAAGACTGAGAACCATGAGGGCATTTACCCCACACTTCTGTTTGTTTTTGGAAGCCAATAATGACGGATGGCTGAAGAAGAATGGCTGAACAGAGACAGTGGGCCTGGAGAGGATATACTTTTATCAGTGAACCTGGGTGATCCAGCAAAGAGATCTGGTCCAGGATTGCAAACATTTACTAACAAATAGAAAATGACTTTAAGAAATCCATTTCAGGTTTGCCGGATCACCCAGGTTCACCGTTGAAAGTGTCTGATCTCCAGCCTTGGTGAGGTTTATTGAAATAGGCCCAATGAGTGATCTTCCATTATGGGATGCCTGAGGATCATTACCAGATTGACCAGTTTGACCACGAGGTGGTATTTCCTGCCCAAACCAGCTTACTATTGCTTCAACCCTCCAGGAGGGGGCAGGGTGGCTGTGGTAATTTCAAGCCTAGGACATTGAAAAACGTTGTGACCCCTTTAACACAACCTCACCAAAGATGTATTAACAAAATGATTCTCTCAGGACCTGTAGATGGATTTGGTCCAAGGAGAGAAAACCCTGGCTTGTGTGGTTTTGAGAGAATGAAAATGTCCATATGCTAAATATAGAGCTAGACCCCTTTCTTCTCCCATCCCTTTCCTATATACTTTTACCTTCTTCCTTTTCTTTAAATAATGTTTTATTTATTCTTAATTTGTAAATAAACATAATAATAAGATCTATTGGTCCTTCTTTGAAACTATGACACCCCAAACCGAGCCCATTTTATGGGGTTGATTTAGTAAAGGAATAAAGTCTGTGTACATAGCAAAGTGAATTATTCCCTGCAAGAGATATTTCACTTAGGTTAGTACATGAGCTGAAACACCGCTAACTTCAACCATTCAATCATGTGCAAGCAAATGTCTTACTTTTTAGATATCCTTGTCATTGGGTATTCTTTGCAAAGTGAACTAATTACCACATTCACTAAGCTAAGTGAATTAGATCATTTACCTTGGTAAGTAAACAGCCTAGACACATTTTGTAAATTTCCCCTATCAAATCAAACTGATATGTAATGCCTTCCTTGTTCAACGATTGTCGAAAATCTAGTATGTGTACATTGGTCCATCAACGTTGTGTATTAGTTTTCCCTGGAGGATTGATTTGAACAATTGAACAACCAATCAGAACAACCACTGTGCTTTCTATGGGGGTGGGATGCCATTCACTCACCTCTCCATTGAACAGAATGATGTCGTATGTACAGTGCTCGGTTGCTCATCTCCCACAAAAGATCATTGCCAGGAACAGTAATCTGAAATCTATCTGACATCTGTATGGAGTATAGGAGAATATCTTCTTCTTGGTATTCACTCTTATACATGGGTGCAGTGGGGCGGGCACTTTTTTCACTTTTTTCGGGAATAGGTCACTCTTATTTTGCAAGGATTTTTTTGGTGGTCTGCGGCTCTAGTGTTGCACCGGCCAGAGCCCGGACCATGTCTCCCGTATAGAATTGCAAGCTTAGGGTGGTCGGCGAGTTGTCTCTCTGAACAGAAATGCCCACTCTCCTATCGCAGACCCAGTGGGTGGGTTGTGTGGGTGGGTTCTGGTACCATGACGTAACTGTTTGAGTCACACATAGGCAGGGGTGTAGTGGGGCAGATACCATGGATAGTACCTAGCCCCATCTTCTTTTTTTATCACTACACCCCTGCTCCTATATTAAGTCAGTCTGCATTTTATTCTTTATGGAATTTAAGCAAATGCAGAAGAATCTGTTATCCCTGAAATTTCATCCACAAAAAAATACATTGTATACCATCTCTCATGCCCATTCATAATCCCTAATGACTTACCTTTTCCAAGGTCTAATTGCATTTATTACACTATTCAGATGTACCCACTCTTTTTTTCAGGCAATATAACTGTAGATTTAAGGAATCCATAAGCTTTTTTTTCTTTTCAGGAACATTGGTTTTGCGATAGGATTTCCTTTGCCTTCAGCCACAATTTTAGGAAGCAACAAGGAAAATAACTGTGCTCCTGAATAAACAAGAACTGAAAGCCTGAATATTACACTTCATTGTTTGCGAGCGCAGCTTACGCCTTGACGTACTCAGCTCTAAAGAAACAGAAATAGGTTTGCCCCTCGCTGTTTACATAATGTAGGGAAGGTCAAGGGCCACGCCAGAAAAATAATGGAATTCACCATACCTAGAATTCAAGCCGTGTATGGAACATGACATGGCAGCTACAAACTCAATGGCTCTGCATGTGTGCTGATGATTATTCTAAATTATTTGTGAAATATTTTATTTTCAAGAGGAGTACAAACTAAACAGGGGGCTGGAGAATACAGCTGGGCATCTAATTTCTTCTGTTATGTTACAGCAAATGACTACTGCTGGGAAATTCCTCATTCATAAAAATAAACAGTATGGAACAAACAATTCTGACTACATAATTCCAATGGCAGGGTTCTTCTTAGGACATAAATTACCTGGGCATGCGGAAGTGCATTTAAATGAAAAATCCAAAAAAGACATTTATATTTAAATGCTTTCTTTTAAAAATCCAATTGTCATTTCAGATAAACAGGTGCCTCTCTGTAACCACACCTCAGCCTTGTAGAGATGTCAGATATATGATATATTGTTCTGTTCTATAGAAAGGGGGGAGGGACAAGCAAACAGCACCCCACTGTGCTCTTCTCTATAGTACATTAGTCATTCCTGATTGGTTATTCATAATTCTGCACAAGACGTGCCCAGCAAGTCCCGCTCTGTCTTTGCTTTTCTATTCTCTATTCTCTATTTGCCATTCCATCCAGCACCTCCATTTTCTTTTTTTCCTGGGTTCTTCATGATGTTTCCCAATACATTACATTGGAGGAAAGCCCCTCGATTATGCATCTCTACATTAAAGCATGCGCTAAAGAGCAGCCCACAGTATAAAAAAAAAACAAAAACATTTTTAATTATGTAAAAGGGATAGTTACCCTTTCACAATATGTTTCAGATGTATTGATAGGTCCACATTAGGAACAGGGGTGTAGT
>NC_092865.1:60376592-60433850 GCF_032062135.1 Pyxicephalus adspersus | reverse complement strand
GTCTTGGCTTTAGATATGCTTTATACAAGATATTAAATGTTAAGTGTTTTTAAAATTGTAAATGGAAATCATCAGCTTGAACCTGACAGAAAATGATAAATCCAGTAGTAAAAAAAGCTAGATGTCTGTATGATGAACGTAGATATTTCTTGTCAAATAATATTGCAGTTTGCCTGTGGGGAAAAAAAGGTTAAACAGTTTTAAAGGTACCAAAGTTTCTAAAATACTTTATCACATGTGACTTTTTTTCCCTGAGAATCCCCATAGATAATGGTTGGTAAGAGCAGCACAGAAACCTCAATTAACCTTTTTATAAAATTTAAGAGCTGATTTGGAGACTTCAACATTTACTGTCATATCTCTGCACAGACAGAAAATCCATTATTATATTATTAAACTTTGTGATCTTAAAGAGGTTCTTATTTAAAGTGAACCTATCATCGAACAGAAGCTAAATTGATGTTAATGCTTTAAAGCCCAGCTAAACTCAAAGTTGAACAAAGTAAATTTGAATAGTAATCAGGATGAGAAATGAATACAAACAGTATAGAGAAGCAAAGTGAATGACAGAATACCTGTTTCATGGGCCACATGTGCTTGCACACATTATTACAGTTATATCCTCTCTTCTGTGAGTTCAGCCAGTGGGAAGGTCAATGAGACATGACACTCAGAGTAGGCTACATTCCCCAACATCCGTTTCATACAGTGAAAACCATGTGTCTACATGAGGAGGGGTGGGACCTTAAATCCCTAAAAGTAGATGGGGAGCAACTGTAGAACTTTAACCTGTTAACAATAAAACTAAAGTTATGTACACATGCTATTGTCACCCAGGATGAGTCTTGGGTAAAAATCTCGAGTGCGTACAGTGGTCCCCTTGTGTCATTCATCATTCCGTTAGACACCAGTAGATAGTAGTAGTAGTAGTACTTTGTCAATGACAAATGTATAACAAACTATAATGACAGCATAAGTTTGTTATACACTGTACAAGAGGAAACAGCGCCATCTAGTGATAAAGCCAATTAGATTTTTTTTTCTAATAATAATTTCAGATGGGAAAAATCTCAATTTATACTGTATATACAATATACTCTAACACAGTGTTTTTCAACCGCTGTTCCGCGGCACACTAGTGTGCCTTGAGAGATCTTCGGGTGTACCGTGAGAAATTATCCAATTTCAGGTAATTGGTCCCAAAATGATTTATTTACTGCAAAAAATTTGTCTTCATTTGTCTATACCAGCGATGTTTAGTGATAGGCAGAACCAAAAAAAACTCTTCCACTGGCAGCAGGTAGCTAATTTACGTGTCTGACTTTTTGGTGGTGTTCCGTGGGATTTTTCTAATTGTAAAATATGTGCCGTGACTAAGAAAGGTTGGGAAACACTGCTCTAACAGAATGCAATAAGGTTGCTAAAGAACTGTGTATTATAAGGAACTATTTTTTTTATCTAAAATGTATATTTTTACTTATTTTGATCATTTCTTGCATCTCAATAAACTCTTTTAATGGCTATATGGGATTTCTTATGGTAGGTTTCAGTGATGACAGTAGATCATTTCCATACAATGTATGTTGAAAGGGCTACTTGTATTCACCATCAGGAGTGATAACACAGAAACACAGTCAGATAACAGGGACTGGTATACTTTTTCATAGTTTGAATTATGTACTTTTATGCAAGTTCTGCATGCCATGCGGGTGACATAGCCAGAAGACGGACGAAGATGGCGTTGCCCAGCGCTCCCTCCAGGACAGGACGAAGTTGGATTACAAGATGCTGCGGGACCCAATCAAGGGCATCTCCAATGAGAACGAGGGATCAGTGGAATTTTAGGTAAGTGTTTTTTTTTTTTTAGTTTAGTTCTTTTTTTATAAGAAATGCTTAATTATCTTGCTGTGGGGTGCAGTGCTGTCTTATGTAGATGTGTTTTCAACATTCATAACCTCAGGACACTTTTTTACCCTATACACTATACAAGGTGCAAATTGCCAGCCAGAGCCTTGGCACATGTACTTTTGAGTAGTCGTTGTTCTGTATGGCGAAGCCCAGCCTATGAGCATCCTACTTTACTGTAAGGATGTAATAGGTAAAAGTACACTTTCTAGCTCAACTTTAGACAAACAGCTAAGTTAATTAAAAATTTTGTCTTACCTGCCAAAAAAATGAATTCTGGGTTATGAAGACCTTCCTGCCAGCTAGAAAAGCTAAGTCAGTCAGGTTTGTTTTCACAATTCATCAACATAACTTGGTCAGTGATCCTCCCCCAATGAGCAGGCTGGCTTAGGAAAAAGTATCCTCCTACTGAGGCGGTAATTACTTTTGCTCTCTCTCTCTTTCACACAATCTTCTTGGAGCATCCATAGGAAAATTGGATAAAAGCAGAAAATAAATCCTTGAAAAACTATGATCCACCAAATAGTCACCAGTCCACATCACCAGACTCCAATCTTCTGACGCGTTTCGCCCATTGGGCTTCAATAGAGGGCTGATAGTGCTCTACAATACAGTCCTGCTGTAATGGATATAACAGGAAGCTAATAAAAACAGAGAATTTAGTACTTGTTCTAGTTTATTTAAACTGATATGTAAGACTATTTTAGCAAACACATAACTGGATGAAATGGCATTTTTCTATCTCCCTGAGTTAAGTTTTAAATAATATAATACTTGGAGGATCTGTTAGGGACATGAAAAAGTACAGTCCTAAAACACAGGAGAGCATCATGAAAAATAACTAAGAGACCGTGAACTGATGGTGGATTGTAGCTCTTGTACACCCTGAGGCTGAACAGAGGCACATCAGGTATTTTGAGTTGGAAACTACTCTGCCTATAAAATAGCCTCTGGGTATTTTCTGTCAGTTCTCTTTCTAATCTCGTCTGTCGACTTTGCTGACATTTGAGAATATTTTCCATATTAAAACGTATAATGAGACCATCATTATCAGCTTTTCTCAAAAATGTCACTGTAAGAACTAAAGGGTCTCACGTTAAGAAGGCCACAGAATGAAATGAAGAGTGAATACATTCACAGATTTAAAGAGAATATTTTATATAGAAATTGCAATAGTCTAGGATAAGATCAGCTCCAAAGAGATGAGGTTCAAACAGCAGACATCAAAACTCAACTGGCACTCAGAAATAGGGTTAAACGCCATTGGCTTGAATTTATTTCAACAAATAAAATATAGTTCATGTGTGGAATTTCCAAAATGATAATCTGTCAGTATTACATTCTAAACCCAACTTTATCCTGTACTAATTTGGAGCTCTAGGCTCCAACTTGCATCTGTCCATGTGAAAGGGAGGACATTAGGCCCACTCAGCCAGTGACCTTAATCCAGAGACCTCCTTGGCTTTCCCAGTATTTCTGAACCTTTCCAACCCACCCCCAAGTTAGATTCTTCCACTTCTGCTTGCTCAGTATACAGCTTTTGCACAGCTTTCCTACCTGAGACACACCTGGCTTCAACTCAGAATTACCATCTGAAATGCCAACTCCATCTCTGTTTGTAAAGAAATGCATTTATTGTTATCATATTAAGTCAGGAGTCCCAAAGCCACCCCTGAATGCTGGCCACGCAACGGGATGGAGAACTTGGTCCCCTAACCTTTCAAAACAATCCAGACCTGAATCCCCAAAAAAGACCACAGATCTACATTTGTACAATTAGCTGCAGCCTTATCCTGGTCCTTTAACTCCCTTTTCCAGGTGAAATGGAGGAAAATACTGCCTAATGTCATATAAACTAGTATTTGTTGGGTGCACCCTCCTTTATTTCATCTCTAAGTATAATGATACATGAATTACATAATACCATATATAATAATATATATTGTGCCTGCTCGTCCCTAACAAGTTGTTGGCATAAACTTTACCTACAACATATTGTTTTTATATTATGAGGTATTTTAGACCAAAGAAGTCCAGAAATGACATCATTCTGCAATTAACTGTCCAGAAAGACATCTAAAAATTAAAAAAAGATTACCTCTGTTTTATCAACTTTGTTTTAGATTTATTGATCTGTAACAAACCTGGACATATTGGTCTGTGAATCTTTTCAAATGTTATTTATTTTAAGCACAAAACTGTAATGCATGTCAACACTTTTAATAATCTTACTTTGTCATGTTGTATAGTACAATGGAGAACAATAACTATAGACACCAATCAGCACACATCAATAGGTAGACATATAGAACAGTGGCTTCTGATTGGCTGGTAAGAGTTAATACAACACACTGCTGTTTTGAGCAGACCTGCTTCTAATATTCCGTGTAGTTTAGTTCCCCTTTTCTAGTTATTTCTTTTTATACTAAGCAAGAATCTGTCAACCAGCAAGAGAATTGATGCCAGAATTAATCAGAGACCTCAGAACACCAAGGCGCTGATGGCATAGAATCATTTAGTGTCATTCTCCACAAGTTGTATATCCTTAACTAAGTGCCAGCCATGCTTGTTCATTCATTTAAGCTTTTCCTAAGCAGACCTTCCAGAAATATAGCTCTGGGCACCAGCATTATCATGGCAGTCAACCATATTTACACAATTAGAACAGTTTAATTCAGGGGTGTTTATCATATTCTGCAAGCTCCTGTACAGAATATTCACTCGGAGCACCATTCCGCCATCTGGTTGGGAACCCTGCCAACACTTTAGAAAGTCTGAGTTATTCTAAGAGACGGTTGTTTTGTAGAGAATATTTTAACATCCCAGCTTTTAAGGTGACCAAGTTTTAACCTATAAAATAGTAATGAAAATGCAAAATTCAATGTTTTAGTGACGTGAACACTAAGCAAGGGTGGTGGTTAGGTATATGGTACTGTAACTTTAGTTAAAAAAAAAGGCATGTTCTTATGACATGTCAAATATCAAAATATAAAGAGTTATTATAAGCCGGTGCAACCTATGTTAGGATGAATGACTAGAATGGACTAAAACAAACTAGGCTGTCTGTGTTAATTTTCCAAAGAATCAAAATTTTGTATTTTATTAATATTATTAATATGCAACTTGGAAAAATTATTATATGACATTATATTCAGTTCATACACAGTTCACTTAGGGGTTACTCAGAAATTTCTTTCAGGCAAGTTTTGATGATAAAGTAGGATGACATAATGCATAACTTGTGCAGCAATATGTTCCATGCAAGTTCCGATGATAAAGCAGAGTGACTGAAAATACATACCTTGTATCGTAGACACTTAGAAGCCAGCAGCTGAAAGCTACTTTAGTGAGAGCTGAATTTAAATGAGGAAGGATAATATCGCTTCTGATAATAAGAATTAGATGGTGTCCAGCATGTTGAGTTCTATTTCATATTCTTGTTTTTCTTGGGGCAACCAGTGTTGAGACATCTGCAACAGCTTTCTAGAACCAATGATAAAATATACCAAAGACTTTTTCTTCATGTTGGGTAGAGTAGGAAGTGGGTAAACCCTTGTCAAGATTTGTTTTTAGTTTGTTTCCTATTGAGGGGGTTTTCCCTCAAAAGATCGCTTTATAGGATTTCTCCTTTATTCATGTTCTTGTGACAATTCAAAATGTAGGATTTTCGTACACTTCTAGTATAAATATTAATGGTCATCAAGAAAACTAATGAGGGATAATTGAAAATATTTTTTAATGGCCATGTCTAGTTGGTTGGCAGACTGCCAATATACTATGGTAGGTTCTGTTCCTTGAAATGTAGAAGCTGTTATTTCTTTACCTCTTCTTCTAAAAATGTTAACAGTTTGGTGTAAATGCTTATTATTTGGCTTTAGAATTTTCTGAGCCACTGACTTGAAAACATTATGCTGCCCTCAGGAATTGTTGAGGACTTTACTGATAATTTATATACCAAGGCAGTGACTACCAAAGCTGGAGACAGCAAAGGAACTAGAATTGTTTGAACAAAGTCAGCAAATTATGCATTCATATATGCTCAGTACTGGTTTCCCTTCATATAGAAGTGAAGTTACTCACACATGTCCACCAGAGATGTTTGAAGGGATATCTCAATGAGGGGCTGAGATCTTGGGTTGGGGCCATTCTTCCCCCATTAGCATGGTGCCCCAATGAAGATACCTTACCATTCAGATATTAATTAGAGAAGAATGTATATAGCTACTTGATCCCTTTTCAAACCTGTCATCACACCATAACAAAGAGAAATCACACAGCACACTTGCAGGCTTTAAATAGCAAGCAATAACAAGGAAGATATTGCTGACAGAATTTTAAAAAATGTGTCATCATAAACCATCTTCTGTAGAATCACTCACCTTTTACTATAGATGCCAATAACTATGGCGCCACATTTCATAGTACAATACTTAATTGTCCAAGCATCCACCATGAAAGGGCCACTTGAATATATTTTTTTTAATAGCATTCTTTATTTATTTTGTAAAAAAGGGATCAACCAAAATTAACAAATACAAAACAATAAGAAAAAGTGCAAAAAAGTGTAAATTTCAAGGGTTACAGTAAATGCGTACAGAAAATCAGTGTAGTACAGTAAAAGTCAAAGTTCGCACAGCAGACTTTTCGATATACAGTATGGAAACAATTATACAAATAAAGATGGTAAAATCATTGTTAATAATCTGTTGGGTAATGAACAGCGTATATATATAAAGAGGATTACATAAAGCATAACACTTCAACAACCGGAAGACACACATCTTTTAAAATCCTGTGAATACAGGAATTCCTTCCAATAAAACCAAGTACTTTCGAATTTCTCAATACTGTCATGGAGGTTGGCTGTTAAATCTCCCAATAGCATAATATCATTACTAATTTTAAACCATTGTGATACAGAAGAACAGTTTAGCTGCATTCAGCAAGTGGCTCATCACTGATGTCTTATGCAATCTAACAATGAAGGAGCTATGTTGAAGCAGAAAAAATAAGGGATCATCAGGTACAGAGTAATCAGTACATTTTAGAACAATATCCTTGACCTTACTCCCTAAAGGCCCTAAGACAGGGTATGACCAGAAAATATGATATAACGTACCCTCTCCCACATCACATCACCAACAGCGATCAGAAACTGATGGGTAGAATCTATGCAGCTGAGTGGGAGTACGAAACCATCTGGTGAGAATTTTGTAGTTAAGCTCGAAAGCTTGAAATCTACTACAAACTGTATGGTATGTATGGTGTGTTAATCAAATCACTTTCTGTTATTGCTCTACACTAAGTGTGATATTCAGCTCTCTCTCCCGCAATAACAGATACAGATGCATTTGAACTATACCTAGTTCAAATGCTGGGTTGTCCAAGACCAGGTAGAGTGAGAAAGAAAATGGTGCTATATTGGGGAGGGGTAACACTTCAGAGTAGGATATCAAGGGATGCTGTTTGAGCTTCGTGATTAAATTGCTTTCCAGACAAGGCGCCAAAGAGAAACTTTGACCTCAAGGCAACTGCTCCAGCGCCACCCATTGCTTAGAAGAGCCTTTTCTAGCCCAATCTAGTGCCCTCACCAGGTGGGAGGCCAAATAGTATTTAGGCAGATTAGGGACTCCTAAGCCTCCTACTTTCTTGGGTTGAAATAGTAAATTACGGTTCTGTCTGGGCTTTTGATCACCCCAAATAAACTGAAAAACTGTTGCATTTATTTTATTAAAAAAATACCTAGATAGCCAAATTGGTAGGGTCTGAAAAAGGTATAAAAACCTTGGTAGTACATTCATTTTAATCACCTACACTCCCAAAACAAGATATAGTCAGCGACCTCCATTTCAATAGATCTGATTTAATCTGTTCGAAAAAGGGGGAAAAAATTTAAATTGAACATTTATGACAAATCTGTGGCAAGGAAGACTCCCAAATATTACAGACAATTCTTCTCAATAAATTCCTTCTGCCCTTGGGTTAAGGTTATGTTCAATGTCTCAGATTTACTATAATAAATTTTAAATTTTTGAAAGGGAGCCATAAACGGCTAGATCCTTCATAAGGTTCGGGAGTAAAATGACCGGATTGGAAAGCAAAAACAATAGAGCAAACTCTGCTATATTGTGCGTTTTCTTACACAATTTTAGTCCTGTGGTATCTGAGTTGGCCTTTATAGCCCTTAACAGAGGTTCTAGAGTCAGAATAAATATGTGGGGAAAGGGGGCAACCCTGATGGTACCATTTGATATGGGAAAATAGTCTGAGAGGGCTTCATTAACCCTGATTGCCACTGATGGGCAAAAGTAAATAGATCTAATCCAAGCTAACATTCTTGGCCCCAACCCAATATGCAGTGGGGTCTGGTCCATAAATGTCCAATCAACTCTATCAAATGTCTTCCCTGCGTCCGTAGATAGCAGGAAGACAGGTGTAGAGTGCGTGGAAGCTAGTTGCATCCAGTTAAGTGCCTTAGTAGTATTATCTTTTTTACTTTGGAGGAAATTTTAAATTTCCTGCTGCCTAGCTTTTTTAAGTTTTGCTCCCTGTTTAATTTAATGACCTCTAATGACTGCCTTGTGGGCTTCCCAATCTAGTAAGGGGCTACAATCCTGGGTATTGTTCATGACAAAGTAGGTATGCAATTCTCTCTCAGTTTCTTTATCCTCCCCAGCGGTAACCCCCAGTGTGACTCGGGGCTAAAAAACTGTTTAAAAAAGTTAAAGAAAAGGAAAGTAAATAGTTAAAAAAGTAAAGAACAAACACTTACCCCATCCCATCAGCATCCTCCAGGGTCCTGCCATCCTCTGGTCGCGTCCTCCTTCTCGATCTGTCCCCTGGTGATTGAACTGATGTTCCCTGGGAGTTCCCGGTGACATCGGTGCGTACAGCCGGGAATTTAAAATAATTTTTGTATTGCATTCAATACAAAATAAAATGCAATACACTGGATTTATATGTCTAAAAGCAGTACATTGTTATTCATGAAAATGTATTTTACAGTATATTATAGGAGTATAATAAAGTTTGAAACACAAAATCATGTCAAAGTTTATTAATACATTTATTATTAATTTTTTTTTATTTATTTAATGTATTATTTTGACATGGTTTTGTGTTTCAAACATTATTATACTCATACTATTATTTATACTGTAAAATAAATTTTCATGAAAAACAAGGTACCGCTTTTAGACATAAATCCGGACCGAAATTACCCGCCCAATATGTTATTCACTACTAAGTCTTTCAGGAGATTCTCATTTAGCTTCCAGTTCCAAAGTTTGTGCCTTTTGTGCCTGAGCTGAATATGTAGAATCACCAGGGAGTGGTCAGAAAGAAATATTTACCCTATCCTACATCCTTTTACTCTGTGTAGATCAGCTTTGCTAATCCAGAAATGATCAGTTCTGGAGTATGTCCGGTGGGGTGAGAAAAGAACGTGTAGTCCCTTTCACGGGATTAGGAATTCGACAAGCATCTAAGAGTTGGTGATGAAATAGGCACTTTGTGAGTATTTTGCCTCTTCTGGGTTTTACACCCGAGCCATCCCTGGTTGAGTCTAACCATGGTTCCGGAGTAAAATTAAAGTCCCCTCCTAACACCAGAGTACCCTCTCTGAATTCTTTAAGGTGTTCAAGAGTAGACCTTAAAAAGGATTCCTGATTAGATGAGGGCATATAGATAGTGGCCAGGGTAACCGCTTGCTCTCGTACCAATCCTTTCACGCATAGATAGCGCCCCTCACCATCTTTTTAAATGTCATTCAGTTTCCATGGGATGGAGGAGTAGATCAAAATTGACACCTGCCTCTTTTTGACATCTGTTGCACAAGAATGGTATTCAATGGGATAACGCCGGTTTTGTAAGGAAGGCATATTTCCCTTTGAAGTGTGTTACCTGAGCTTTCAGAATGTATAAACTTGCTAGTACTGCTGTACGCTTTTCTGGACACTTGAATATAGTTAAACCCCAGGCCAATGTCGCCCAGCCCTTTGCTTTGAACTGAGACATATAGAAACTACGGTAAGTACTAGCGAAGGACCTATTGTCTAAGCCCCTGTCTAGGAAAAGTGAGGATCTACTGTCAAATCCACACCGATTTTTATAGTTCTTTCCTTTACAATACAAACCAAATACAAACCAAGAGTCACTGACAAAACACTTTGCTTTAACATAAGCCAGAAATAATAAGTGGGAAGGCAGTTAGCCAAAAAAAAAAAAATCTTGAAAGGTTAAAATACAAAGGACTAGAACTACATGTTCTTTTTTTTTATTTGCTTTCGGAGTTTTGAATATAGCACAGTCTGGATTTTCTATATAAAAAAGCATTTGAAAGAACAGACACAGAAAACACACAATCAATTATGTAATTTTAACATTTAGTTGAAATTGTCAAAAAAAATGTCATTTTACAAAATAGGCAATATTCGGTCATTTCTGTGCTAAATGCAGCCTTTCAACTAGAAGTATAATAAAATCACTGCACATGTTAAAAGCACATAAGCTGCTATTTTGTCACCTTTGTGACCTTACCAGAAATGGCTCTGGTTTTCAAATGTTTTTCAAAATTTTGTTCCTTTTCAGCTTCTGCCATTAATGAATGTGATAGCTATTTTTGCATGAAACATTTTGTCTTTTGCATAATATTAAGTGAAGGAGATGTGTCTCCAATATTGATGCATATTTAGGCTAAAGCTAATTCAAGGCTTCTTAAAGTGAAACTCCCAATTTTACAAACATTTTATATAGTTCTATGTGATTTATATAATAAATACAAATAACAAACACACATATATATTCTTATAAAGTTTTATATTCGTAATATACAGTATATTTATATAAGAACATTCACTTAAAGTTTTGTGTTCAACAATCTCAAGCTACAGTATTTATGTATATATTTGAATGTTACCCTACCTAAATATAAACAGGGGTACTTTATTTTTCCTGAAATGACAGGAAAATGCTTTGACTCAAGTTTAAACCACAAGCACACAGCGAGCATTTCCAGCTGTAACTGTTTAAAACACATTTACAACACTAATCAATAGAAATGCTGATAAAATTAACAATAATAAATGTATATCAATGGTGTGGTATTTTAATATTTTTATTTTAAAGAAGAAGAAAATAAAATCATATGGACTATATACCTTTTTCCCCTTCTTATAGGCATGTGTTTTTTTGTGCATTATTCTTGGTGCCTGTAGATAGCACTGTGTCCTTATGTAAAGAGAGTTACAAACTCATGTTTGTTTGTTACACAGTTTGCATAAGGACACAGCACCATCAAGTGGTGTGGCTCGATTATACAACTCTTTTTTTAATGGCATGAAGGAAAAATAAATTCAGTTTATACTCAAGTATATACTGCATATAAAGTATATGTGTAATGTATAAATTGTGTTTTCTTTTTACAAGTATAGTTAAATCTCTAATGGTGATTTGAAGTCTGCACAGCATCTCACTGATGCCCTGATCCAGATCAGGGAGGAGACCCCCAGGGCACCATCCGCTGTCTCATGAGAACATGCCCAGTCATTCTAATACATTATTGATGTTGATTTCCACTGACCATCCTCACACAAACAAATCAGCTCCCTGAATCGTCAAATTCTTGTGCATGCAAGTCTGTTGGGCTGACAATTGGTGGACATGGAAAAATGCTTTTAATTATTATAGTCATTAATAAAAATTACCTTGGCTTTACAGGCCCTGTAAATAGAATATAAAATGTTAGAGAAAAAAAAAAAACAGAATTACAGCTAGAAAATGACTAGCCCAATACTTACCTCCAATCTAGAGATATACCATGCTTTGTTCTTTAATCTTCACATGGTCCTCTTTCTAGACTTCAGCCTCTTGATTAGCTTGCATTGTTGTGATTGTGTTTGGATCTATTTTATTTAGGAGGCTCATGCTGAAAATTCCTTATTCTGATTGGAAATTAATTATGATTAGATTCTTATAGAAAGTTGCACTGCAGAAAATACGTAGGCTGTCTTACTGTCCTCCGTATGTAAATATGGTGTGGTATGGTATATAGCCAACTATGCACTCAAAAAGTTCCAAATCACCAAACACACACATGCAACCAGTGAAAACAGAAGTCAGAAGGCCTAATGTGCATACTTGGTTTGAGTCCTGATCTATTAAAGTTTTCCAAGGCTGGAGAGGATACACTTTCATTGGTGAACCAGGGTAATCCAGCAAACCTGAAATAGATTTCTTAAACGTAATTTGCTATTTATTAGCAAGTGTTTTCAGTCAAGGACCAGATCTATTCCAGGTTTTTTGAATCACCAAGCTTTTGTATCCTCATCAGCCTTGGAGAGCTTTAATAAATCAGGCCCTGGGACTCTGAAATATATGAAGCCAATGGATTACATTGGGTGACTGGAAACTATATATTCCCTTAGTCCTTTAAAAGCCATTATCAGTGGCTTCCTTATCTCTTTATAGGTTTTATAAAGTTTTACCTAATTGTCTACTGGATATAGTTGGTGACATTAGTGGTCCTCCTTCTTCACCTCCACCAGGTCTTCCTCTTCTGTTTAGGAGTGCTCACGTGTTGACATGTAAGTGTCATTCAGTTCTGTAGTTCTCTGAATCCAGGTGATGTTATGACACCGCCACAGAAAGGGGTTCAGAGATGACATTGGGTGTTAATCTGCCCAGTAAACTGGCAACATGTAGTGGCACAAATAAATCATTGCTGAGGACCGCTCCAAGGTTAAGTATTGCAGCAAAGCTGTTTTGTTTTCGACAAAAAAACTAGAATTCCACTTTTATATTGTTTTATGACATAAATGTATATTTGGCCCCCATTGTGTTAAGTAGCAGGCTATACATGCCAAGTAATAAACAAATAAACAGCCTATTTTAGTATATTTATTTGGCAGTCAGGTGTCTTGGCACTGTTGCCCTAAGTGTATGAAAAGAAGGGAAAAAAATGATCCTGCAGAAAAGGCGCACTGTGCCGCTGTGGATTTCAAACAATCTCACTGTACTGATGGAAAATTAAAATTCAATTTCACTTTTGGCAAAATGTTAGAGGTATTAAAGGCTGAATAGGACCTTCCTGTGCTCACTTCTGAAAGAGAAGAAACTTTTTGTGCTTCCTTAGTGTGACAGGAAAATACAAATGATGGCTCCACTGTCATTAGCAGACTTAGAGTTGTTTTCATGTTTACTTGGAGCCCTAAAGTCATTGCTATGCTGCTGATGCTTGTGTTGTTATTTTTTTATTACCATATTATTTGTTTTAAGTGTGCCTATGGCAAAGAAAAAAACACATGAACAGCTAGTAAGGCACTGAGTGCTATTTTAGAGTTTTAAACAAATGCATTATAAGTGAAAGTCTAGAGACCCCATGGTGAACGTTAAGCTGCCATCAACATCATTCATCATGATTGGCAATTGGTCAGTAACGTCCAGGGAGGGCAAATCCTTGGAAGGCCACATACACCTCTACATGTTAGCTAGTGGGTCCCTGCTGCTATGTATAAATATGAATTCTTCAGATCCATTCGGCCTAATTTATTAAAGCTCTCCAAGGCTGGAGAGGATACACTTTCATCAGTGAAGCTGGGTGATCCAACAATCACTGAATTTCTTACAAATACCATGCTATTTGTTAGCAAATGTTTTCAATCCTGGACCAGATCCATTCCAGGTTTGCTGGATCACACAGCATCACTGATTACAGTGTATCCTCTCCAGTTATGGAGAACTATAATAAATCAGGCCCATTGTCAGACCTTACATTGATGCAGTGACATATGAGTTCCTCCTTGTGCAGAACAATACCCAGTCTTATGTGGCCAGAGTTTCTGAATAACAAAGGCATTGCTTGGCCCCACATTTCCCAGACCTGAATTCAACCCTCTGGAATATTATGTAATATGTAATTATCACATATATGGAATTTTGGTGCATCTGACATTACCAAGTAGTGCCACAGACTGTCCAGGAGCTCACCAATGTCCTGATCCAAATCTGGGAGGACATTTCCAGGGGCACCATTCACCATCTCATCAGAAGCATGGCGAGACAGGGACAGAGTTAGTGAGTTATTGATGTTGGTTTTCAATGACCATTCTTACACCATTTTATTCCCAATAAATGACAACATTTATATCAATAAAAATTTTCAACTTTCGTCATTGGGATCTAATATGTGATTTTAGTAAACCTTTAAATTTTTGTTAAGCGGTCTATATTATTAGGTGTTCTTCATGTCTTATTTAGTTCTTCAATCCTTTAAAATAGCATAAACTAAAGCAAATTATGTACTTATGGAGGCTCATCATTTTCCACACTGAATTAATGGAATATGAAATGAAATAATTTCATTAGGCTCAGAATATATCAAGTGTAATTTGTTTGGCTGGTTGTATTAAAATTGTCGATGTCTCATAATTCTGCTCTGAGTCATACAAGAAGCAGACTGTCTGCTCTGTGCAATCACAAATCACTTCTCCTATGTTTCATACCCTCAAAACACACACTGAGCTAAACTGATTTGTTTCTATGTCACTTTGAGGAGTTTGGGGTTCAATAAAGCCATTGTATAAAACTTACAGTTAAGTAGTCAGAGTGGAGCTGTATTTGAATTTGGCCTTTTCTTTGTCCACTCATGGAGAACGTGCTATGCTGTGGATACCTACCCCCTCATGCTCCTTAGGTTAAATGTAAGAATGATACAGTGAGCTAAGTGAATGAGGTGAAGTTCTGCTGACAGCCATCCAATCATGTGCAATATTTATTTATTAGTTTTCTTCTTTATTAATCTCATACATCCTTCTTGTGCCCAGCACCCAGAGATGAATGTAGGTTGTGCAGTTTATTTACAACGTGTACCTGGAAAAGTTTCCTGGGGAATGTCCTGGCCAGGATTCAAACCTAAAACCAAGTAGAGACAGGAGTAAAGGCCACTGAGCTATCCCTGCCACCCCAAAATAATTTCCTTGAAGGTGATTGGGTGTTCTTTGCCATGTGAATATACACTGAATTCACTAAGCCTAGTGAATTATTCTTTGCAAAGTGATCATTCCTTTTGTTAAGAGAAAAGCCAATACACCCTTACTAAATCAATCCCATTGTTGTTACTTTAAAACATTGTAAAAGAAATGATTAATATTCACAAGCACCAATTCTGTTGAATCCAGTTTTTAATTTACTGCATAGTTAGAGCTGCCACTAAAATCGTTATCATACCACATTGCCATAGGTGTTGGATGCCTACATTTCCCTGCTACCCAGTGTGATTCTAATCTACCCCTTCCCATTGCTATATTATAAGTGTGTTCCTCCACAGCCATAGACACAACATAACAGTTGAATAAAACCACGGAAGGCTGCAAGTTAAGGCAGACATCCATCTATTAGGTCCTTGTAACTCAAACTTTTAATAGTAGCTCTGCAGGAGATAAAAGCTTTGGATTTAATCAATTTAAAGACTAGAGTTTATTGGGCCGCCATGTTTTTAACTTCCAATCCAGATGTGTTGGATCCCTCCTAAACGTAATTACCATCCCCACCACTTCCACTTACATATGCTTTTATGATATCAGATCTGCGAGGACCTACTGGTGACATAGTGGGCCTGATTTATTAAAAGCTCCAAGGCTGGAGAAGATAGACTATCATGGGAGAACCTAGGTAATCCAGCAAACCTGGGATAGATTTCCCCAAACTCATTTGCTGTTGGTTGGTGAATGTTTTTAATCCTGGACCATTTCAGCATCATCCAGGTTCTACCATGATAGTCCATCTTCTCCAGTCTTGGAGAGCTTTAATAAATTAGGCCCCTAGTTTGTCTGTCCACACATTCTTAAAGTGAGCGGGTGTCTCTTTAAGGTGTCATATTCTAGAGATTTGGAGCCGAGGCTAGCAAAAAAAAAATGCCTGTATACTGTGCTTGTGATAAACGCATTTGATCTCTATGTTAAAAAGATTGTCACATCTTTTTTATCCATTAAATTATGTATATGAATGCACTGCAGAATATTCTAAAACTTTAAAAAAATAAACAATAGCACCAAATAAGTAAATGGTGTAGATAGACAAATATCTTTCTTTGAGATACTTTTCAGAAGTAAGGTCTATCAATCGTGAAGGTTTAACGTGTTTTACTTAATAATCCTCCTTATGGCTAATCTTTAGCTTTGATCATGTTTTTAAATAACAGGCAAGTTACACGAGGATACATCTTCTATACACAGTGAGATACAGCCCTTGTCTTGCTTCCCATCTAATTACAATCCGTCATTAACTAATACTGACTAACTGCAATCCCATATAATTATTGCTATCTGTTTCCTCGCAAAATATAACTGCTGCACTGAGCGAAAAGACTAATGGCGTATTTACAGAAGGCAGCTAATTAAAATGAACTTCAATTGCTCTCAGTTTGCCAGAAGGAGCCATTTTTACAACAAAAATGGTACAGAGTCTTCTGGGCTTGCTTCAAACATGTAGATTAGACATAATTCAAGGTTCCCAAGACAAAAATTCCCATCAAGACAAATTTACACTGACAATAAAATACTCATTAAAGGGGATGAAGAGATTTCAGTGTCTCTGCACAACAGATAAATCTGCACACACACATTTGCTGGTTTTAAATTAAATCACTATTGTATTCAGCTTTAATGCTGTAACGGGGTTGGAGAAAAGGGGGAATTGGAATCTTTTTGGAACCTTTTGTGGATACCCCCAAGTTGTTTGTTGGATGAAGACTCTTCTGGTCAGCAGAATTCTCATAGACAATCAGGCAAATAGGAAATCATTCAGGGGACTCGTTGCCGATTTGGTGATGATTGCTGGTGTGATCTTATGCCGATTTACCTATTCCCTTGGTGGCCAAGCCTGTCCTTCCATAAACCAAAAGGCTTTTTTATCTGCACAATTTTCTGTTGGACATAGGAAGCTTGGTGCTTCCCCTAAGCATTCTGTTGGGACTTTAATCCAACTTAGCTAAGCAAGTAGCTAATTGTGTTAGAGATGGATTCAAAATTTCTGAACAGTATGCTTCTGACTCTTCTGTGCACTGCTAAGCCCCCCATGTTCACTGCCCATGACTGCCATTATTAAGATTGCAGCCTTCTTAGTCATGGTGAAAGACCATTTCCCATTTCCCATTTTGCCATTAAATGTGTACAGAACTTCTGTGCATGTGCAGTGATATTTGTTTTTTTGTTCTAGAAGTTTTATAATTCTTTGGCATTCACTACTTGGTACAGCACAACTGGCTCGAAAAACATAGAAAGATATAAGAACTTATGAATGCATGTTTTTTTTTTAAATATTTCTCTCTGGATTTGATTATTTGCCCAAACTGGACTTAGGCTTTAATGTAAATCTGAGACAAATACCAGGTTTGCTGGAAATACCATTAGCCTGACTGTATGGACTTTTTAGCTTTGGTATGTTTCAAATCACAATCATGCAGATCAGGAAAAACAAAAAACAAATTTAATATTATCCAAATGCTTGCCTCCATGGTTCGTGGTGCCAGATATTGGAGCAGTGGATCAATAAATGATTGGCCAGGCAACTAATCTTTTCAGCTGGAAAGACAACATTTACAGTCTTGTTTTTCTTTCAACATGTGTCTTTTAAATGACCCCGATCTAACTACTAATATCTTGAAATTCCTTCAAGCTTCTATTGTGTCGATGTCTATTTGTGACTTCCTAATTTCCACTCTTCTTGCTATCGGAAAGCTCTGTTAGGCTGAAGATACCCCTTCTACATGTTAAATTAATCCTTTTAATTCTGTGCTAAATTAAAATAATGGATCTTAATTTTACTCTCTGTGTAAAACTGATTGTTAATTATGGTTAGCACAAGAGATTTAGACTTACAAATGAATATTAAACGACCTCTTTCTGGCAGAGGAAAACACAGTTAGGGTTTTCAAATATTCATATTACAGTTAATAAAAACAGATGAATGATCACTTACAGTGGCCTGGAACACAACATCGCAACGCAAAGCCAGTAATACAGCTACAGGTCCTAGGCAGCTTAATGATAAGTTTGTTTTTGGCTGAATGGAATCTTTGCAGAATCCTAATCGATCAATTCAGGATATGGCACATACTCTGTACAAACTTTTCAATGTGAACGAGGGTTGGGGCACTTTCCACTTTCTTTTTACTTTCTGACTTTGCATAAAGGATATTTGTCATCTTTATCTTTTCATGGGATAGAAAGAGTTTTCTTGTATTACAGGGTTGGAGATTTGCAGTTTTTCATAACTGTTTGGATTTACCTACATTAGGGATGTACATTTGCATGGTAAATAATAGCACTATAGGATTTACTTATTCTCTCCCATTTATCTGATCACATCTGGTTCTGCTGATGTCTTCAAGGTTGTATTTTTTATTATGTGCATACTTGTTTGTGTTTTTTGTTGCTATAGGATTGTCTCGTTTTCTGTGGGCACAGCAGGTTGATACCTTGTCCTTTCCACCATGTTAGGTCAAAGAGTTAGTGGACCATCTCTGTCCCTGGTTGAATGCTGACCCTTAAGAGTGCTAGACCTAAAGAACTGCCCAGTGTTCACCAGAGTAATATAATACGCTGCTGTAGGCTGTGAGCTTTGCTGTTGAAGGCTCCTGGCTTACAGATGAGCGCAGTACAATAACAGAAAGCAAGGTCACAGTCAAGTAAGTAAAATGTCGGGCCAGATGGACAACAAATATGATTGAGAATTAAGAAGAGGTCATTAACCTCCTGAGTAGTAACCCTGAGTGTTGCTCAAGATAAAACAGCTGCCCGCCTGTCCAATTTCATCCTCTGGCTGGGTCCTCTTCCTTTGATCGGTCCCCCAGTGATTGTGCTGACGTTCCCCGGCAGTTCCCGGTAACATTGGTGCGTGCGTGCATGAGAGGGAACGTGACGGGAATTTCAAATTATTGTGTATTGGATTCAATACAAAATAACTGTATTGAATTCAATACAAATCATTATGATATATTTATACAACTGTAAATTTATATTACAGGTTTCAGTATTTTTGATTTATATATGCACACAGATTTGTGTGTTTTTTATTTAAAATTTATTATAAATATTATTATATTTTTTAAATATTGGACATATTTTTCGATGAGGTATGCCTAAGAATTACAGGAATACAATGTAAAAAAAAAATTTCATGAAAGACAATGTACCGCTTTTAGACATATGAATTCAGATAGAAATGAACCGCCAAGGAGGTTAATGAATGATCATTGGAAGGGAAGTTACAGGAATGGGAGCTGGAGAACAGATACTCAAATTGCTTATGCAACTCCCAAATGCACTGAGCAAGTTTAAATATCTTTCCCAGTAACAATCCAACCATCCTCTGGGAGAATGTCCTAAAAAGAACCAGCAAGAGGGTTGTGAGAACCTCAAAACCGGCCTTTCTAAACCGTGTTGACGCCAAGGAATCCTTGAAATATGTTTCATGTTTGGAGGAACTCTTGCCAAAACCAATTTAATCGCGGTTAGTGGGAAAAATGGCTATCTCTGCTTAACAACAGCTAAAAAGATTATTGGTTTTGTTATTCTGGCTCTTTTAAATGGTATTGGTTTCCAAAACTTTAAAGGCACAATCATATGGATTGTCAATCAGCCACATCCCAAGGAAACTTTAGCAACTTCTGCAGGAAAGCTAGGGTTCCATGGAATCCTGGCTGAGAATGGCTGCTCTAAACACATAGACACTTACAGACCTAGGGCATATTATGGAGAATTGTGAGGTGCTTGCACAGGTAAAATAAAACATGCATTGGACATAAAACAACATAAAACAACTCATTGATCAGCTGAAACATGAGCAGATGAGTACAGTGATACCAGCTGGTTTTGGAGACAGCAAACTATGACAGGCTTTCTTCGGCACGTGTGCTTTTTAGTAAATAAACTATAATGAAGACCCTGTTGGGATGTTATGGGTAAGCTTTTTATTTATGTATTATGCAACTCCTTAATAAATGTTTATTCTGACCACATTCTTGTATGGATGATTAGGGGCTGCTGTAGAGTTCCCTTCAAGCAGAGTATTAGCTAGATTTGGGGTTTGAGATTTTGTCTCCCTGTCATTTGTAAAGCTCTCTATGGGCAAAGCATACATTTTCTTTTAATATATATCTTCTAGATCATAAGTTCTTCGGGGCAGGGTCATCTTCTCCTCCTATGTCACTGTCTGTATCTGTCTGTCATTTGAAACCCCTATTTATTGTACAGCGGTACGTAATATGGTGATTGAACAGAAGAGTTCAGTCTTGGAGAATCAGCAAAAAGGACTATTCACCTGTGCTGTAGTACTTGAGTGAAAACAAGAATCATGCTGATAGAAGGAGAGAGTGATGAAGAGTTGACTTTGTTGGTTTATTGCTTTTTATTCACTGTGTAATAAGAGGCTGGGAAAAGATCACAACCTGAAAGTTGTACATAACTAAAGCAGAAAAAATACAACTTTCTTGCCATTTGGCAAAGCTGTGTGAAATGCATACACAATACAAATACAAATCATTTGGCAGGTAAAATAGTATTTAGCTGCTTGTCTAGATGTCATATTTAGGTAATTAAACAAATGCATACAACATAATAAAAATTAAAAAAAGATAAAAAAAAATATTTTGATCTCATTATACATTTTTGACTTTGGCATCTTATACTGTACTATAACAATAATAATAACAAATATAAATGATACTTAAAGTTCACTTTGCACAGTAAAACACATTAGGAAGTTTGCAATTGTCTAAAACAGCCAATCAGAATGCATCTGTCACCAATCCAGCCATACTATGCAGCCATTGAAATCTTATACTGGTCAACTAAAAAAGAGAATTTTTTTTACATAACATGCTGTTACACAAGGCATTTTGCTGAATACAAACGGCCTTTTATTTCAGTCTTTAGCTGTCTAGGATTTTTTGAAAATAGCAAAAATAAATATATGACTTCTTTGTGACCATTATATAACTAGCATAGTCACTAGAAAAGAATCCTAAATAAATATGGCTTAACTATGAAAGAAAATACTAAATACTAAAAAGCTAAACTCTAGGAATAACGTGAACCTCTTAACAGATAAAGCTTTGTATGCATACAAAGAGACACAATAGACCTTTGTTCTATTCTAAAATGACACTTCAATCAAACCTAAAAGTGTTGAATAAAAGTTTTATTCACTATAATGTACACTTCAATGTGCATATGTTTTATTGTGTTACATTGGTTTTATTAACTTCAATAGAAAATTCCAGGTTAATAGATCCCAAAAGCATCAAACATCTTTTTCCCAACATATTGCAACTGGACTAAAGTGAACCGGTCCAGTGGGATTTTCTTATCCACGCATTGTGCTTTGGCAAAATTCATCACAATGCATCCGATTTTAATTTAGCCTTTCAACTCAGTTGGGAGAGATGGAGCTGATAAGTTGTGCTTTCATTTATTGTGCAGCTGGCACAAAATTCTCATTATTTTTTAGCCCAAAAACTTACATTAAAGCAAAACTAGGGGATATTATATTAGCAGTGTCACAGTTATCCTGGATGGCATTAAGGGCTCTTGGTTTTTCTTACTCATTTGTTTGTAGTTGCAAACAATAAATAGTTGCCAAATCTCCCCCAGGACAATCATCGTATTTTACAGATTGCATCCGCAGTCCGTCCTTCCGAGCAGGAGCAGAGCACTAATCCCATCCACAGATAACATGCAAGCACACACATTTTTTTCCTGTTTAAGAAAGCCTCCTCACCACAATGAACATAAAACAATAGACTTCATGCAAATGTCAAAAAGCAAACTGTCTATAGTGCCCACAGCAACCAATCATATTACAGTTGTCATTTTTCTAGTGCACTTTAATAAATACAACACCGCATATGGGTGGTGTTTAGAAGCAGCTGTGTGTTTTTTTGTTTGAATGATTTTCTGTACTTGAAAGTGGCACAGTATGGCTGTTAATGTTAATGCTAGTGTACGATTGCATTAATAGATGGGTCATTAATTGTTCTAAAAATCAGAACTTAAAAAACTGAAATGAATCCTCGTCAGATGAATGAATTTTATTAATAAGCAAGGGATCAAGCAGCGTGATGCATGGAAACATATTTGTGGCCCAGGCAATTAATTTGAACAAGGATGAGCGGATCTGACACTAGCAATCCTCCAAGTCACACTTGTTGAGCATGGGGTACACATTAGCTTCCCATCTTGTGTTTGCCAGGAATGGCTGCTAATCTCCCAGCTGCAGACTAGCTGGCAGGCTGGAGACTCGTCCACGCTCGAGTGTTCTCACTACCATGAGTAATAATATGCAGATCTGGGAAATATTAAAACAGCTTTGGTGGAGAGAAATGAAGATTGTTTTCTCATGTCTTTACTTTTCTACAAAATTTCCATTAATCCATAATAAACCAACCTTGCTAATCTGGATGTTGGAGGCTCTCAACGGCCTTTGAAGCAAATGCTTAAAGCTAAACTGGCAGCACACAAAGTTTCAATAACAAACTAACTGAATTTTCCATTTTTATCAGCTAAATAGATAGTGCATCAAAACAAAATGTGTTTAAAGTCTTATACAGTCACAGTTTTGCTAGAAAAAGCTATCTTCCATCAGTCTGCTGAAGAGAAAGACATTTGTCTCTCTTTATGGATGCATTGGCCTCTCTGCAAAGGTCTGTATAGAAGCAGTGGTCTCTTTGCAAATGTATAATGCCCTTCTGAGTGAGAGCTAGGGTGCTGAAATTAGAGGACCCTACGTTAACTTTACCACCCATCCTTGCCTCATCCTAATTCTCAAGAATTGGCTGATTATACTACAAATTGTAGTACAAAGTAAAAGTGTACAACCATAACTTCTTAATGAGTGATATCACATCAAGTCAATCAAGCTTCCCCCACTTTCTTTAGTAAAAACTTTAGTACTAAAGTTTAGTACATCTTTAGTACTTTTGTGCTTTCGTGTTTTTCTTCTTATATCGTTTAATTGCTTGTTATGTCTCTGCTGCAGGAAGTAAGGATCTCTCCCTGATGGGGGAATTAACAATACAAGCTAGAAGAAAGTTTTTATTATCCAAAACATACCAAAACTTTAAATAAAAAAAACTGCTTAATTGCTATTATTTTTAAATATCTGGGCTAGCACCAGGTGTTCAGAATTTCACCCCTAACACTGTCTGCATGTGACCTTAATGTAGTGCCTGAAAGCAGCTATGGCTTTGGTTCAACTACCAGCATGACTTATGTACCAGCTGTCTTATTTACACCTCTCTGTATATTTTAGTTTACAGTAATGGGTGGCAAATCCACCCAGTTTCAATTCGTTCAAGGTTCAGAGAACATTCTGAATCACATGGGTACAGAGCAGACAGCATTCCCATTGGCTGCTAAATGTCAGGGGCTAACAACCAGCAGCCAATTAGAATGCTGTGTAATGTATAACAATTGTGTGTAAGTCTGTCGGTATGGTACAGAGAGGGAACAAGTCTTCTCTTCCAATTTTAATAAAATATTGACTGAAGACTGAGTTGAACCCAGTGGTGGAATTGAACAGGGAACCTCTTTCCTACTCTTTAGGGGAGATGTAATCACCTGTCTGATGCTGCCAGTGGACATTACTAGTGGCAACCAACAACCACACACAGTGATAGACATTTCCCTCATCCTGGCTTGGGATGGGTGTTATACTATACAGTAGAATTGAGACATGTCTGTCCTTAAGTCTAAATATATTACATGGGGTGCTAGGGGAGGGTAACCACATGTAAAAATGAGAGTTCTGACTTAACCTTCTGCACAGAGCCATACACCCATTTCAGATTACATTTATTGTAATATATATCTATGCAGCCTGTGTCAAAGTGATCCCTCTGTGATCAGCCTCGACTGGACAAAATGGCAAATACTTGCTTGTTGGTAATATTTCATAGGTATAGAATGCTCATATGGGCAGACAAAGTTGTAAGAGAGCTACAGACTCAGAAATTCTTGGATAGTATTTATTGTAATACATTGTTCAAGTCTCTTTGATCAATTCCTCAACGACATGAGGACATTGGGCTTCACTGCTCATCACGTACACCACTGAAGAATAAAGGGAAAACAAGGAGAAGGGAAACCAAATAGCTGTGTGAACCCAACTTTATTGGTAGCAGATTATGGAAAAGTGTAAGAGGGATTCTTTTGTCTGGTGGTCTACTTTAAATACTTTAAAATAAAAGAAAAAAATATATTTCTTAGATCTGATCTTTGCAGTAGAGATCACTGTGACATGGATTGTACAGATAATGATTTGAGGCTTGGAACACATTGTGATCTAGAGCTGACTATCTGTCATATTTAACTATACTCATATGAGAGCTTGTGGCCACAGATAGCTTTTGGCAAGCACTCACCATCCCTTCTGATTGTTTTATCGCACGATGCTTTTGGGTGACCACTGAGCCATTTCTTCAGGGAGCATAATTGAATAAAAACAGATTTCACATGGCTGTGCCATCGATTTCATTTAGGCCTGTAAAATAAATGAAAAATAACAGCTTTTTAAATAAATGAAAGAAGCAGATTCAGGGCAATGCATGTACTTGGCGATCAAAAGCTTTGGCAATAAAAAAAAAAAATCTTGCGGCACACAACAGCCTTTCTGAAATGAAAAGAATGGAGTGACCTTTATCGGGAAATATTTGCACACCTGTTTATAGGAATCTGAACTTTGCTTTTCATCCAGAGAGATTTATTTTCAATAAACTGGAACTAATACTGGACACAATATCAAAAAAAAGAGTTAGAGAAAAAAAAGGGAATGAAAAGATGGATTAGATTGAAAGCAATGTATGCTCACGGGGCAAGTCTGTCTAGGGAATATTACAGTTACAGGGACCCGTGTATATAACTGTATATACCTGTAGATTGGCATGATCCCCATCAAAGTCCCTTTATTTCAGTTGCAATGAGCTGACATGATCATTTCTTTAATGGTGATCACCATTAAATTGCTCTATTTATAAAGCAAAAATTTATAAAGGAATCTGACATTCCTTCAAACATTCCCTGGCAGAGAATCTTCCAGGCCCATGTGTTTAAATGGCAGAAATTGATTCTCCACCAGGGAATGTTTCAGGGAGCCCATAGTGCTTCCCACCTTATCTTTCACTGTCGATTCCTTCAGAGGTTTCCTGGATCAGATTCCACATCGTCCTAGAACCCTTCTTTATCCTGACTCGGAAGAAGCACTGGGTGCCGCCATCTTCTTTCCCCTTCTTCTGCATTCTGCTTACTTCATCTGATCTCGCATTGCACAGGTGCGAGATTAGGTGACGTAGCCTGTGGTAGATAGGGAAAAAGAGTGCCGATCTCACTGCGCATGTGTGAGATCAGCATTTTTTTCCCAAATCTCCAAGATCAGGGATGAGTAAAAAGAGCAGCCAGAAGCCTACTGGGATACTTACAATTCTGCCGTGGCGACAGAGACAGAAGGAAAAGGGTTTTACTCTTTTTTTCAAAACACCCCTCAAAAAAAATGCTGCATAGTTTTGAACCAACACCAATTGGTAGAGCCAACTACATAAGTATAATAATGTTTTTAGTTGTCTGTGAAGGTTGTGTTCTAGTTACCACTGTATGGGAAAGGATGTCAAAAGGACGTCAGTTTAGAACTGTTGTTACACTGAAATAGCTCAGTTACCAGTGTTTCTTGCAAGGGTGGTGGTGGGGTTGTTGGTTAAAGCATAAGCAGTTACCACTAACTTTTGACATCATAACTCCAGTCAGCAGCTACTGTCAAAAATTATATGTGGAGGTTAATCTGTGTGGTCTGTAATGTCACATGGTGCAGGATACTGACACTGCCTTCTTCAGTACTGTACATTGGAGTTAAATAGGTGGTTTCCTTAAAAATATCTCCTTTTAGAAGACAGTAACAACTGGCCCTAATAGTAAAAGCAATTGATTTTAATTAATTAGAGTTGTTTTCTTAGTTGTGAATAAAATAGATTAAGACAGGTTGCTGTGTCTGCATGTTAAAGTAAAACTCAAAGCAAACTTTTTTTAAAGATAGAGTAGAGAAAAGTATGAATCTTTGCCAAGTTTTTATTGCAGTCAATTTGTCTTGCTGAAGACTGTCAACTAGAAAGAAAGTGATGGAAAATACAAAGCTGTCATGAGAGCAAGTGGTTAGGGTCGGTGGATCAATATGAATAAATGTTCCAATATCTAAGATGTGAAAGGAAGGGAGTGGTACACCCCAAAGCTGTAAGGGTTATTGGTAAAGAACCTTCGTGAGTGCTGACGTGAGCCAGGAAAAAAGTTTTAGCCAAGGGCCTGAACTTAGCTTAGGCACTCCAATACATGTCTGTTCTTCGATTTATAACAAAACACATAATATTAGAAGAAGCTGAACAACTCTGTCTAAGGTATCAACAGTCCTATCCATTGCCATATTACCTCCTTTAACTTACCCATGCTATAGAGGAGGGATACAAGCACTACCATACTATCAGTAGACAAGAGGAAATGCCTTGATTATTATTACATTTCATTACTCTAAAGTGACCACTCTTTTCTATGATTCCTAAACTTATGAGGAACTAATGAAGGATCTCAACAACTGTGAAAAGAAAAGAATGATAAGCTGTTTACAAGATCTGTAAAAGGTTACAATATTCAGACCATATGCCACTGTTTCAATCCCGTAGCTAGAAGTTACACCATGCTAATACGGACTCCCCGAGATACACAAGGAAGGCACCGCCAATACCAATTGTCACATACAATATTGCTAAGTATTTGGCTACTATCATATCACTCTTAGTTGGTAACAGGGTACATCATATTCAGAATATTCAGAATTCTAAAGATTTATCTACAAGGTACACAAATTAAATGGTGTCCTATGATAACATAACTCTGTTCACCTGCTCACACACCTCAAGCCAGACCAATCATGTTCCCTATTTTCTTTTAACACCACCTATTTCAAGTACAAGGATACCTTCTACAGACCCATACCCTGACATAGTAGGAGAAGAGTCAGCAGGTTTCCTAAATCTGAAGGAAAAGGGACCTCCTTTCCATGACAATAAGGTATATATTTTGGACAGAGACGATAACTGGTTTTCAGGAGGAGTTAAAGTGGAACTATTGTTCTGCAAAAAAAATGTTATCATGCAGGTCGGATAAGGGGCAGGTGATAAATCATGCTTACCGAACCTGATCGCTGCCTTCTTTTAGGTAAATGATGCTGGGTATACTGGCATCCCAGTTTGCCCAATTAACATGGCTGGATATCAGAACCAGGAAGAGGGGAAGGAAAAGATGGTGGGTTCTGCAATGGAACAGGGACAGGTTAGTGTATTAAAAAAGTGCAATCTGGCTGGAAAAGTTAATTTATTGCAGGAGCAGCATCACCTATCTCAAATACAAGACCTGCCTGACTACAATTTTTTTTTCCAAAAGAGTTTGGTTCTGATTTAAAAAGACAATCTACATCAGATTAGAACAACGATCCCTGAAGAGCAGTTGGGGCCTTCAACACCATCTCTTGTCCACCGATAATGCTGTTTTAACATCTCTACCTTAACATTTAGTCAGTTATTCATGATTACAGCCATGTATTTAGAAAATGTAACACCTATGCAGACTTCCTAACACCAAGGATGTGATTATTCTAATAGAACAGGATGGCTCAACCCACACACCTGCTGCTCCTGGAGTATCTTTCGTTGTGCAGTATCACAATTATTAGGGATTTGTATTAAACTGTTTGTGCTGTGTGGATACAAATGCTGGGATATTTCCTATACTTTTAGAACTATTGAACCAGCTTGTAAAGCTGAAAAACATGTTTACATTACAAGAGAAAGTGCAGCTGAATATGACTAACTACTACTAGATATTTGAAATGCTTGGTTGTTCTCTGTTTTTACCTGAAAATTGTGACTTTTATCAAAAAATATAGTTTTTAGTTTACATCCACTTTAATACTGCATATACAGCTAATGGGGGAAAGGAAATGTAACTGAATCTCATACTTAGTACTCATTAACACCTGTGCATTATATTTCATGGATCAAATACGAGGGGAAATTTTACACCACAAGGTTCAGCTCCTAAAAATTGATATGTAATGTACCAACTATATAATAAATAGCTGTGCACAAAGACAACTGTGTGTCTTCATTAAAAGTGTTACCTGGGAAGAGTAATGGTGGCCAGACACCAGTATACAGATGTCACCATTGACTCTTTTATCTTTTCTGCAGAATAAATATAGCTGGACAATTCATTTCTATGGAAGTGTTGCTGACTTTGTACAAAATGTCACCGACACAATACTAAAAATACAGGAAGGGACTAAAAAAAAAAAAAATATGTTCAACGGATTCACTAGCGAGAACTTGAAACAAATACATTGCATGAGTTGAGAGAGGTCAGCGTAGAGCCAGAGAAAGGCCAGGGTAGGAAACTTTAACATGAATACAACTCATTAAAATTCTTGTGTTTGCCAGCCAGGGAGAATGGACTGTAATGGCATAAAGCCATGGGTGATTGTAAGAAAGCATACAATAGACAAGGTTGATGTATCTGACCTTCACAAACATTACAACCTGACTCTCAGCCAGCTCGCTTTTCTCCTATCATTTAAAATGAGTGAAAGGTCAGAAGAGGAAACGCAGAGCTTTGTATAATGTAAAATAAACAATATGTTTAGATACACAGCTGCTCTATATTATCCTTGTGGATCAGCAATTTAAACCTCTATTAAAAGATCCGGACATTTGTATTTGTTACATGCCATGTTTCAGTGACTCCCGGGAGAAGACCTTGTATTGCCCTAGTTCTATAGTTTTTTTTATATTTTTGCATTGTTGAAGGATTTATCTAATTACAGTGGGTTATGTTACATTGCAACATATTTGAGACAGTGCCACAGAATTTTATGATTGAAATCATGGCAGGACTGGGCTGGGTCAGTAGAGAAGTATTTGCCACTGCAGAACCAGTTAATAAGGACATTCCCATTTCAGACCTCAGTTCCCATTTCAGACCTTATCTACTCCCTATTCTGCCCTGAAATAACACAGAAATATGTGAATTGTTTATGACACATGAAGGAATACATTGCATGCATGTTGTCATTCAGGAAGAACATGGCAGACGGCTGAGGAACTTCTTGAGTTAAACAAGCAGAAAGAGCTCTGTGATTGGAGGAGAAACTGGTGATGCCCATTTTTTTGGTCACATGACCAGTCTTTCTTTTAATTATGGACCTCTTTTTCCTTGTTTAAAAAAAAAAAAGAGCTACATGGGGCTGTTATTAGTCAGCCAGGACTCACTTGTATGTTCCCTCTCCAGCTACTCCAGTTTCCTCCCACATTTCAAAAACCACATGCAGTTAGGTTAACTGGCTTTCCCTCAAAAATCATCCTTAGACTCTGGTAATGATACATGACTATGAGAGTTAGCAATATAACAATGGACTTTGTAAAATGCTGTGTAACGTGTCGGTGCTATATTAATACTAGTTAATAATAATAACAGACAGAACAATTCTTTCTCAAGCAAAGAGGAAGGCCTCATGCCTACTCCTCAGATCAGAAAGTATCCTGGTCCGGGAGTTTTGATAGACTTCACGTTAGTCCCCATTTCACTTGGCAGGGCTCTTTGGTAATAGGCCTAAAGAGTTTTCACCATCAGCCCTAATGGAAAAGCAAGCTTCCATGTATTGCACCACTTGGAAGAAGCATGGAATACCCCCTTATGTAGGTCACAGTTCCAAAATGGGGTCAGAAGGTTCTATAGCTGGAATAGGGTGGCCAGTAGAAACTAGTTTACGTAAAATTAATGTTATCTTTTTAAGGCAAATTAAGCTTTATCATTTATTAATGTAATGGATACTGGCTGCATAAACAGTAATATCTGGGTTTAATATTATTATTTCTAATACCTTGTGCTAGCAGCATGCTAGAGAATCAGCACTGGAAATTTTCCCTGGAAATGTATATTTCTTCAGGGCGAGTTTGCCCTCAAAACTTTAGAAAAGCTTAAGGTTTGTGTTAAGTAGTTTTATGAAATTAAAAAATATGAAACCTGGGGAGATCCATTAGACCATTACCTAATACACTATTAGATAATATTTACTTTTGAATAGTTATCTGCATCGAACTTTACTTTGTTTGTAATTAACAGCTCCAAATCTGAATTTTTTATATGATTAATGAAGTACAGAACTGTGATATTTAGTGCATGCTTCTCAATTATGAACAAATACCCATTTGATGAAAGAGCAGTTCTGCTTGGCGAAGGGATGTCAAACACAAGTAAAAAGCGGATGTCTCTCGTGGATAAACCACAAGATCAAAGTTTTGTTTTATAAAAAAAATATATATATAAAAAGAGTGTCTTAAGCTTGGAGTTGAAAGAGAACATTTGCATTTAAATAGAAAGATTATTGGCTGAATGTTAGACTCTTAGCTACAATCATTTCCTTAAATATATACATTTTGGTTGCATACATATATATGTGCATTGCGTTGTTTGTTTTTTTATGTAATTAGCAAAAAATGATTGTTCCAGAATGGGCAAGGTCAGTGATAGGAAGGGCGATAAAGAAGTTTTAAAGGCAGAATGGGAGAAATTTGGGAACCATATGACATTGGCTAGTGTGTGCAGAGAGGGATATGCAACATATAACAGTAGCCAATAAATATAAGAGAAGAGTCCAGATGGTCCAAAAGCAGGTAGTGTGTAGAAAAGGAGCATGGAGTGTAAAACAAGTAGTGGTGTGCAAAGGAGAAGAGTATGAAAAATATGACAGAGGGTATAGCAGTTAATATTATGGGCAGGAGAGGATTGTGGCAGTGTATGGGAGAAAAGTTGCAAAGGCATAACAGCAGGTACTATATATATGAGTGGCGTGTGGAGGGTATGACATTGGGTGGTTTGTACAGGAGAGAAGTGGGAAGAGTATGACATGGGCAAGAATGTGCAGAGAAAAGAGTGTAACTGCAGACAGTGGGTCTGATTTAATAAAGTTCTCCAAGACTCATCCATCCTTAGACAGTATGTCTCTGAACACCTCAGAATTCATTCGGCTGCTTCTGTCCTGTGTCACATCATGGATAAACACTAGTGTCCCAGTGCCATGGCAGCCATGCACACCCAAGCCATCACACTGCCTCCGCCATGTTTTACAGGTGATGTAGTATGCTTTGGATAATGAGCTCTTCCACGCCTTCTCCATACTTTTGTCTTGCCATCATTCTCGTAAAGGTTGATCTTGGGTTCATCTGTCCAAAGAATGTTTTTCCAGAACTGTGCTGGCTTTTTTAGATGTTTTTAGCAAAGTCCAATCTATCCGTTTTATTCTTGAGGCTTATGAGTGGCTTGCACCTTGCAGTGCACCCTCTGTATTTACATTCATGCAGTCTTCTCTTTATGGTAGACTTGGATATCGATACGCCTACTTCCTGGAGAGTGTTGTTCACTTGGTTGGCTGTTGTGAAGGGGTTTCTCTTCACCATGGAAATGATTCTGCGATCATCCACCACTGTTGTCTTCCGTGGACGTCCAGGTCTTTTGGCATTGCTGAGCTTACCAGTGCTTTGTTTCTTTCTCATGATGTACCAAACTGTAGATTTTGTCACTCCTAATATTGTATACATTTCTCGAATGGGTTTTTTCTGTTTTTGCAGCTTAAGGATGGCTTGTTTCACCTGCATAGAGAGCTCCGAATGTTGTCTGTCACAACAAAATCTTCAACATACAAGCACTGCCCCTCAAATCAACTCCAGGCCTTTTATCTGCTTAATTGATATTGACAAAACAAAGGAATTGCCCATACCAGCCCATGAAATTTGGCTTTGAGTCAATTGTCCAAGTATTTTTGAGCCACTGAAATGAAGTGATTGTGTAAAAAAAAGGCTTTATTTCCTCACATTTTTATGCAATCTTTTTGTTCACTGATTTAAAGCTGAAAGTCTGCAGTTCAACTGCATCTGAGTTGTTTCATTTAAAATCAATTGTGGTAATGCACAGAACCAAAATTAGAAAAAAGTTATCTCTGTCCAAATATTTATGGACCTAACTGTAAATGCAAGATAATATTAATATTAAGGTCCCCCAGTCAAGCTATGTATTTGGCAAGCAAGCATTATCTCTATCCTAACTGTAAATCTCTGCCCTCCCCAGCATCACACTACATTTGAGTTGCTTCAAAATGCCAAAATTAAACTGCCTTATTAAAATGTTTATGGAGTGAAGTCTTGCAAAGTGTTCTACTATGAGATTACATTTTTAAATAGTATAAAGAATATTGTACCAGCTTCTGTATATTATCAAAGACATTAAGATTCACCTCTGAGCTGTTTAACCTTTACAAAAGTACATGAGGAGGCCATAGTCTTGTATTTATATAATCATATAACTCCTTGGTGAGTCTTCTATCTTTTCAGTATACAGCTGAAGTATATTATCCAAATAATGAGTGAATTATGGCCCATGGTGAAGACATCATTGGAATGTGTTTTTCACATTGTACAAAAATCATACGAAAAAGCATAAAAGTATATTATTACTTCTACTATGCCACTTTATTACTATTTCAGCCTGCCAATGGCTGACATTTTGTGCCCATCCAAATCAGTCTACAAAGTTCTGTCTGGCAACAATCAAATTGATCCACATCCTTCAATATCTGCTGGTAATTTACTAATCCCACCAGCACTGGAGGGCTTTAATAAATCAGAACCATCATGCCTTGTCCCGTGTCCTTGTGTGAAGGTGGCTAACTTGGTGGAAGCTTTACTTCCTTAAGTTACAGCCTCCAACAAGGAAAACAGTGAGCAGCTCAAAGGTGAATTTTACAGGATACTACCCAGTATAATTCACCTTCCAATTGCCCCCCTAATAATCTTCAAATCTCCACTTTTAAAGTTTTCCCAGCTAATATATGATGGTAGGAAGCTATGCTGATGCTGGAGCTGTCCATGGTACCAATGAACTAAAAACGTAACAAAAAGGTCTGTGGATGTGACTCCTAGGATTTTGCAGCTTATACCTCTTACACTAGAATAATACATAAGCTCTAGTATCAAATAACACATGCTCAAAGTGTCATTTTAAATGCTATATAGAGGGTTTACACGTGTTCTCGGAAACTAGAAGTGCAGGAGGAGAAGACATATACATATTTACACAAAGGCGATCACCCAGTCTTTCTCTTCCCCTGACCAAATGGCTGAAGTTTACAGAACTAAACTTTTTTTCTTTCCTTTTTAATTTCCTTTGCAGAATCATAATTTAAACTCTTATTATTCAAAACTCTTTTTATTAATCTAGCCCCATAATCTTACTAGATTACACTTAAGTTTTAGCTTGTTAAAAAGAGAACACTCTTTAAGCTTTCAAGATAATTTACCATCAACTTCAGTGTCCACCTCCAAAAATGGCTCCGATACTGTCTAATATAATTTCATTATGTTTGGATTAATTGCAACTTCATAATTTTCATGTCTAATTTATGTTGACAATGCTTGTACTGATCTTGTAATTATAAATGATGTTGCATGTTTGTTCCTAATTAAGAACAAAATCTGCTAAGCACTATTTGCATCTAGAATGACCACTAGCAAAAAACTTTTTCCAATACGTCCATAGAGTTCCAATTAAATTAAAAAAATAACACCTTTGTATACTCAAACCTCCAAACCAACAGTGATTCAGAGGAAAACAAAAGACCCATTTATTGCATTTTTACAATTTTTGAAGACTTTTTAGCTTTTTCAGGCCAGGAATAGTTAATTTCATATTTTACCACTACAAAGATGCAGTAGAACACACAATTTCTCCCAATGATTTCACAGCAAAAATTGAGCACAGACAGACCTTCTTTAATAAACAGCTTTACTAATAGCAAATACATATTAGTTTTTAGTTGGATTTTTAAGGTCTGTTCTGTAAACTTGCTTTTAAAGAGCACAAGGTCTGCATATGCTGTCTGTGTCCTTTTAGAAATCATTCGATCTTACTAGATGCAGAATGTACCAGTAATAGAAAAAATATTTATACCACACCTTCATCTTCTTTTCAAAGATTTTTTTTCTATAGTTTTACCTTTTAATACTGTAAATAGCATACTTTGTGTCTCTAGATAGATATACTTTGTTGTATTCATAGAGAACCATAGTGGCCATCCAGGCTTGACTTCAATCATGTCGTCCTTTGTTCATTTCCACTACATGGGGATTAGTAGTTTACATAAAGAAGACTTTTGTCACCTCCCATGAGCTTTCCAAGAGAAATTAGGACACTGCAACTTTGACAAGATCAACATTTTCTGTACTTTCCAGAAATGCTCATATATGACTTTTTTCATTTAATATTGTTTTTGGGTTTATTAATCTTTTAAAACAGCCATATGGTGTACCCTAATTTTAGATTACTTTTTTAAAAGGTATTGCTACGTTCTTCCTAATACATACATGTAAAGCGTGACAATCAGTATACATTTTTGCATCACATTCATTATTATGTATGTTAGACGTTGATATATTGTCAAATGTTAATACAGGTAGTCCCCGGGTTACATATGAGATAGGGACTGTAGGTTTGTTCTTAAGTTGAATTTGTATGTAAGTCGGAACAGGTACAATATTTTAATGTAATTGGGATAGATGTTTGTCTGAACATATTATTAGGCAGTGTGATGTCATTTATGATATAAAATTCTCACTGTGAGTTAATCACAAACAAAGCAAGAAAAAAAAAACTTTATGGAGCCTAGACATTCGTTAACTTCTGGTGCAAGCTGTGCTTTGATATGCAAAAAGAAACACCTGCAGACTTTGTCTTGGTCATTAAAGAGTTACATGAGGCTGCAGAAGAGCTCAGTCATTAAAATCACCCAAAACCTCACCTGTGTTTAGTAAAATATTTCTTCTGCAAGTCATGCAAACACCCTCCCCCCTCAAGCCCCTGTCCCGCACAAGAGCGAGCAGGGAAGCCCTGTTTGTATCTAGGAATCCTCCATATATCATATGTTCTTTTTAAAGAACCAAGACTTCTCTCAGGCAATTACTCCTGAAGAAGCAGCAAAAGCTCTGTGAAATGTGTTGAGACTTTTTAAGGGATTGAAGACAACAGTGAGACTGATAAAATGGATGAAATATGTACAAAGTTTAGACTGATATCTATCAAAGCTGGTTGGTCAGAACAGAGAATATGCAACTTTGATTGAGACACAAATATATTCTATTTTGAGGTTGTGTCTTCTCATAAAGAGAAACTTAGATGTTATTGATAAATGCTTTGATTTGTTTTAATGAATTTAGTTCTATGGTGTCAATTTAGATTTGCTGAAATTATTCACATACTAATGGGATGCTCAGTTGAAAAATCAACCTCTATAAGGTCAACTGAAGATGGATACTCCTTTCACTTTGGAGAAATTTGCTATCATATACTGTTGTGTCTCCAGGGCAGGAAGTGAATGAGAATCTCCCAAGAAAGAACAGAGTCAAAATTGTGCAATATAGATTTAACTTTTTCATACTCCAAAAACTTTTTCCATTACATCCAAAATGAAAAACAAATCTTTGCACATACATACACTTTAGGAGACTAAAACATTGCAAACTGCCTTCTGTGAGGCACAGAGTTTTGCTGTGTCAGCAAATAGGTCTCACTAAGACTCAAGCAATGCGCTTGAGCTATTTTACACCCTCACAGTTGACACTTAACATGTCTTATAGGAAAAGTTGTCCACAACCAATTTTTGGTGCTATAAAGAAACTGAGGGAAGTATGGTGATTGGTTGCTGTGGGCATTTTCATTTTAGACATCTTGATTGTGTTATCAAACATAACCCAACACTCTCTTGGATCCTTCCGGTGAATGTCTGTATAAAGTTTATTTGTGAAACTACTCTTATTTTTTTCCTACTGAAACTCCAGCTCCCTCTATTTAACTATTATACAAATTGCTTGTATTTATACTCAGCCTGGAAATGTAGTTGATGGATGGTCTCATTACTCTGGTGACCAGGGTTGTAACACAATGTGACAAATAACTGCCATTCTCTCACTCCAAACCACCAGAAACACTGACTGAATTACAGTAAATAAAGTTACAGAAGTTTTATGATGTCTAGGAAATGGCTTTCTCTGCTTTTATTGTGGCCATATGTGATGTTTTCTTCTTTCCAGAAAGGTTACTGGGAAATGTCTGGCAATATTTAGACACAATGCTTTTGATGCTTCCAGATCACAGAATAAAGTGCTATAGCTGAAGCCAAGATTTATAAGAACATATTACATACCTGAGGGTTTTTACTGCTTAATACGTGTTACACACTGCATTCTTTATTACATTTAGTAAAGTTTTAGGTCAAAATAATGAACTTTATGGGTGACATTTGTTTTTGCACATTCATTTACATAAATGCATAAAGCTGCACATAGATTAGAGTGGGTAGTCATTAGTGCATGCATATTCTTCACAACTTTTAGCACAAGGTTTTTAGACAATAGAAAAACCTCTGCCAGGTCCCCAGGTAAGTGAAGCATAAGGAATAACATACAAAAGTCACTATTTTATGCACAAGTGCTTGTTGGTCACTGCTGATTATTTTAAACATATTTGCAAATATTTATAGGTTGGATGAAAGGTTTAGTTGAAGTATTAGAGAAGAAATCCAATTTACTTTGATTAGATGAGTGCTATTCTATTTTATCTCCTTTAAAGCTAAACTCCTACCTTTCATTTAGGTGCACACTATAAGCTTCCCACAGTCTACATTGGAAGCTGCCACAGGTCAGGTAGGGCCCACCTCGTTTCCTGGCTGGAGGACATCCTTTATCCTTTGCCTGCCTAGCCTTATTTTTCCTGGCCTGTCCCCTTCATTTTTTGGAGTTCAATCATGGTGGCTCATCATAACATTTTGGAGGATTTTTGTACTTACCTGTGTATACGATCCCCTGGTGATATCTGTCGATGGACATGGGAGGTCAATTGATCTCCAGCAGCCACTCTTCCTTCAAGTGCCTCCCTCGTCTATGCATCTGCATGGGCCCTGTGTAGTCTTTGTTGGGGCTATGTTACCCACTGGTCTCATCAGGGCAAGTGGCAGCTAAAGGAGTCTGCACTCTCCTGATTTTGCACCCCTGCTGATACCTGTAGTCATCCAGCCTCAGCACTGAAGGTATGGTCTAGGTAAAGGCTGAGCATGGGGTATTTCTATAGGTGAAGGCTATGGAGATAGTTTGGAGAATCGTACCTGGTCAAACAGTGGAATTTGAGATTTTGTACGGATAGATTGCATGTGAATGCAGCCTCTCTAGGAATGCCTACTTCTCCAGACTAATATCTGCCCATCAAGGTATTTTCATATTTGCACAACCTGCCAGTTATAAGGGCATATAGCATTTGAGATTTGACAATGCTATGCTATTTTTGGAAAGCTATGTATTGCTCCCTGCTAACCTTTCTCAAAAGCCATGATATGCCTGTAATGCCCACAGAGTTAATGTTGGCATTACTAATAATTTTGGAGAACTTGACACATTTCCACCAAAAATATGGTATTTTTATCTGTCTCTGCAAATAATCCTGGACTGGCTTGATAATATTGAGGTCAAGGCTATGTGGGTTCATATCATCTGTTGGTAGATTCCCTTTTTTTCCTAAATGCTGTTCTTTTCTATTGGACTATTTTTTGGGGGTTTTGCTAAAGAATTAAGTTCAGACCAATCAGACACCTACTCCATTGATAGCACTGCATGATAATTACAAATTGTGCTTGTTCTTCTGAACATTGAGGAGTCCATCAGTTCTAAACAAGGGGCATTTCCAAATACAGCCCTAAATCTGTAAATCAGCTTTCATCATGTTTCACTACTGATGTTAATACCAACAATAAAAATAATTTATTAATAAGATAAATGTCAAGAAACTGTCTTGAGTTAGAGCCAAACTGAGAAAAAAAGTTTATCTCCAGCCACTTGATGAAGGAGCCCAAGGAAATTAGCATATTATTCCATCAGACAACACATTGCACATCACCTCCATCATCAACTCTTAAGATTATGAAACAAACAGACTCTGTATGATAATAGGCCTCTACAGTAAATGAAGTTTAACCAGATTGTGGCCAGAGGTATATACAGAAATTCCGATTAGGACAATCAAAGGTTACTAAATAGAGGCATGCACTTGCATACATTTTTCTTTAATGCTACATGTGCATTCTCCCATTTATAATCCTTTGAATCTCCCCCTCAGATTATTTTTCATACGTTTGATCACAATCTGCTCTGGTTTAATTTACTATAGGCACATATTATCCTTTTTTCATATAATTTTTAAGCCTTGATGGAGGTGGTAATGAATGACCCAAAAAACCCGCTTTTGTATGATGGAATAATAAACATATTTGTTTAGAAATACCAAGTGGTGTTGAGTTTATCATTTTTTCTTTGGTTTGATTATAGTTAGAAAACTGAGATATCTCAGATTCTCCATAACAGAGATTCTGTTATACACCTGTTGTTTGAGGTGTCTCTTAAAAGTCAATAGGCTTGAGAGATGATCATTTTCTGCACCTTCGGGTAGTCCCAACTTCTTTTGATCCTTTTCTTGCATTGAGTTTTTGAGCCAAAGATTTTACATTTTAAATCATCATTCCAGAGCACCTGCTACCATTTTGGCACCCTAGTCTTTGAGTTTGCATACATGATGGGGCTTCATTTCCACCTCAGAGGAAAGACTATTTGGTTGCACCTCATCCATAAAGATGACTTTTGATTAGCTTTCTCTGGACTGTAAATTGATGTAAAAGGGTTCTAGTAATTTATGCCTTTTTAAGTTGATGATGGTGGGCATCTTGTAATTTTGAAGGTAAATTAGCTTAATGTATTTTTCCTCTGCTTGACAGTCCTCAACCTTGCCGGTTTGTTTGTGCTTTTGATGAAGAATTTGGAAGCACTTCTGAAAACACCTGTCTGCCACAACATTTCTGCCAAGGTCTATGGTGGAACTATGTCAAGTTCTTCAGGATGGTTGAAACAACCTATCACATAAGTACATTTAGAAAATACATAGTGATGTAACTTGTTGCTTCGGTATGTCTTGATTTTGTGCTATTTTATTTGTTTTTTTGTTTTAATAGTATTCTTTACCGCATTTTTTTCTCAAACTGGCCTAATCCTACAATACAAACTTTTCAAAAATGTTCACAAATGTGCAATTCACAGATCCGTTTAGCCTGTTTTTCAAACTAGATTTCCTAATACTGCATATATGTATTGCTTCCATTTATTTGACTGTTTTTTTAGAGTTCTTCAAATTATTATTATATTTTAGTTCATCTCAGTGATTGTGAAGTGAGATGGAAAAGTCTAGATCAGCTTTGATGGTCTGATCCTAGTCTGGCTTTGTTAAGCAATGCCGAACTATTTTACAATTGACTGAACTCATTAGGCATATATAAGCCAGTTTTAGCCAAATGCTAAAGACTATAAACCTTGCCCAACACGTGTTTCTCAGCTGTTTATTTGGATGAAAAGAGCTGAAGCTTGATCATGCCATCATGCATTCTAAAAAGAGTGGTCAGATGCCCTAGTACATCCACAACAAAATAGTGCCACCATTATTTTTACTTCTGAACATATTCATTCCTATTATTAAAGTCAACAAAAAAGGTTTAATAGGTGTTCAGCTCCAGTGTACCTATAGCCAAATTCAACCATATGTCTATTTTGAAATAACTTTACTTGTATCAACAGTGAAGCATTACTTTAGAGAATGTAATTATATTGCTGTAGAACACTTCTAATTACACTTGACAAGATGTGTATTAGGGTATATTTCAGAGAAAGTTTCAGTACCTTACAGATATCATTACTATCCATGTTACCATTTTGCCCTTGCTTTTATTAATTGAGTTAGGTGTTTTTTTTATATATATTTTTATTGAAGTTAAACAGTGTTAAACATAATACATACAAGTTTTTTAAACAGCAGAAAAAAAAAAGATATAACATTTTCAACAGCAGTTGGGAATATACACATGGTAATAGACATAACAGTAAAACGAGTCAAAATACTACTGTACAATATACATTAATTACACAGCAATACAATGCTGTGCAATACGTGCAATACGTGCAAAATTCAGACATAGATAAACTTCACATAGCAATAGGGGAACATTTACTAGTTCTCTTTCAAGATATCATGTAGTATGTCGAAAGCAGTTGTACAATTTTGTTTTGTTGGCTATATTGAAGGTGTCAATAAAACTTTCCCATGTTTTAAAGAAAATTTGAGTTTTGAATTATTTGAGTATGTCCATTCCATTTTGAATAATACTTGTAGTTTAGTTATAAAAAGACGCATCGTTGAGGGAGTGGAGTCCAACCAACAATGAAGAATATTTTTTTTTAGCTATAGCGAGAGTAGTAAAACCGGACACCTCGTAACTCGTAACTTGAAAACAGGACATTCCCAGAAATTATGGTATTGAGTAGCCGCTTGGGCCCCACACTTAAAGCAGGTGTTCCCATCTGGGAGACGGGTTCCGGGAAGGAGTATGCCTTATGGGTATGTGGATCAGAGGTGAGGCCTTTATTAGCCTATGCTGTTAACAAGGAGGAAGAATATCCAGGTGTAAAGTCATCATTCCCTATTAGGGGGAGATACAATGAAGTGTGAGCATTAGGTAATTCCGATTTCCGCAATAAAATGCCGTGAGTTAGGTGTTTTAAGTTAAAGCCGAACACCAGGCACTAAATACACAAAAAATATACACACGGCACAGGCCTAGAGAGAATGGGGGATAGGCGAAGTTCTATAGCCCAGCAATCAAAGCTGACAACACTTTTTTTTTGGATTTCAGTGCATCTTATGCAACATTTACATTAGGTGTCTGCTTATTCCCCCTTTCCCAAAAGCAAAAGAAGAATCAACATTTGCCAATGTTACTGCAACCTACGAGCCTTCTTCAGATACATCCGTAAGCCCCAAGGTGATAGTTGCATATCAGATCTCTGTTTGAATCCTGTAATTGGAGGCAGCTTAACGCCTGCACTGTTTTGACCTTCATTTTCTCTTCCCTGACTTGTGGGGCACAGACTCTTCTTTGGTCCCCATCCATGGCTTCCTTCAAATTTAGGACGGTGCTAAATTTGGCTGATGTATCCAGTGATGATCTTCCTTCCTTCCAGGTGCCTTATTTTCAATCATAATGGTATGTAAAGGAGAGGCAACAAGGGGACAAGCAGCAACACAACCTCTAAAAAGGGCAACAAATGTCAGATCCTTTCTCCCTAAACCTCCCTGGGACCCCTACAGTTCTGATAGTTATAGTTTTGAAGGAGTAATCTGACCAGAGAAAGAAGAATTCTTCCATAAGGAACTTCATTCCATATACTTTAACAATTCATACATTTTATTTACTGCAAATAAAGGAAATTTACAAACATAAGGCTGAAAAATTAGGCAAACACTGGCTATAATCCCTCGGCTAAGGTTATGAATTATAATCTATTCTCTAAACCGGAACAAACAAATGTTACTATCAGTGAAGCAGAAAATTAATAAAAAGTATGTACAGGTGATAAAACTGAACCTTTCTCTGAAGCATATTTGTGATCTAGATATTGTGCAGTTTAATTCATTCCCTAATGCTACTGGCAGCCAGAGGTAACCGTTGAATTCCATGCAGTAAAACCTAAATAGAAATAAATTCCCCAGTAGTCAGAATAGATATAAATCCACTGAGTGAACCTACATAGAAGCAGCTGTGGTAATATTATGACTGGGCAGCTTGTACGGAAAGAGTTGTGCATGGAACCCAGCAGGTCCACTTACGTCAGGTTCCCTGTACAAAACTACAAAGGGGCAAAAACAGGACAAGTCACCCTGACCAGACACTCCTTACAGAAGTTACTTCTTGCACAGATCGGGAAAAAATACACAGAGTAAACCAGGATTTACTAAGAATACCGAAGGCCGCGTACATTCGTAGGATTTTACCACTGAAAACCATCTTTCATAATCTTTTTTTTTAGTGACAGATGATGACAGATGACTGAACGAGCACAGTTCTGTTCTTTGGAGAGAGTAGAGGGGAGGACAAGTGAGTGGCACCCCACTGTGCTCTCCTTCATTGACATTAATAGCGGTCATTTCCAATCATTGTTGAAATATAGATACGTTCATTGTAAGAATTAGTAGATATACAATATGTTGCACTATTATTTTGTATTTTTAAGTTAAACTTAAAGGGAAATGTGTTCAAAGGAAGCACAATGATACCAAAGCTGAGTAGTCTTACCCTGAGACTGCCTCCCTAGAGCATCCTTAAAGCTTTCCACGGGTTGGAATGGTCTCTGCATTTTTATAAATACATTACAGGTTTACTATGATTTCACTTTCTGTATTTTTACTTCAAGTCCATGGGTAAATCAGACCTGTAATAATTATTTAAAAACATTGCCATCTTTAGCTTGCCTATTCTGTAATTGAATTTCTTATGCTTGGCAAAACTGTTGTTGCATAATTCTAGGAAACAAATTTTAGAATGAAGAACTTCTTTCTTATGAACTGCACCGGATGAAAAGCGTAGAGTCTACTATGCATACAAAGCAACCTAAATCTATGTGGATAACACTTTAATGGGACTAAAGTAAAAAATGAAGACGTAAAATCAATGTGGTATACAGATTGGGAGGTGTATGAATTGTAATTAATGTGCAATATATAGATTTATAATGTGTATATGTAATAAAGTAGACTGAAAACTTTTTAATGTAATCTGCCTGAAAATTGCTGTGCCTACTTTTTGCGATTTGTACACTTATAAGTACATTTTGACACAAAGCAATAGTCTTCTGTTCCTATGCCTGTGAGGCAAAACCTAATTTTTGTATAATTATTGGCACTCAAATGAGACATTTAGAATCTGTGTACATTTGACCTTCTTACATGGTGACAAATGGACCTAAAAAACAGTTTATGCAAAGCATTTTACCAATTGTCTTCTCTTCATTTCAGTAGTGGATGTTATTTCTAAACCTCTTCTAATATTCATGCCCTGTACTTTTCTCTTTCTTTCTAGCATTGTTTAAATCTGCAGTCTCCTTTGATGTCGGAGTTTGTCTGGATTCAAAGTACAGGGGGAATATAAATACATTAGGTTTATATATGTGCTCACTTGAAAGATTGCTGTCACCATGTTTCCTTTTTCTTTTTTGGAAACTGTATTCTTCTTGATAAGGCACTCTGGTGACTCAGAGGCACATCAAAGTTACAGCCCTGAAGTGCTTAGCAGGCTGACATAACATAAACACAGATATAGTTAAACCAACATGATAGACTTGTCCCTCCTCTGACATCTAATCCTTTATTCTGTATTGCCCACTTACATCTTGCTGAGTCTCCCTGCTAAGACACTTGCACTGGTGATTGCAACTCCTGACTGCATTCTTAATAGAGCTGGCTTTAGAGATCAGTGAACTTTTGAAAACTCTTGGACCATCTCAACCAAATAATCCAAATGATATTCTTGAACTGCTGTATCGTTTGGCCAAGCTTCATTTTTTTTAATCTATTGCATTTTCTAAAACTAATTTTTAAAGTTTTCAAACATATATATATTGTACTTATAGTAATATATTTATATATATGTATATATATATATATATATATATATATATATACAAATATACAGGTAGTCCCTGGGTTACATACGAGATAGGGACTGTAAATTGGTTCTTAAGTTAAATTTGTATGTAAGTCGGAACAGGTACATTATTTTAATAAATTCAATTAGGAAAGATGTTTGTCCCAACATAATATTGGGCAGCATGGTGTCGGTTACTGTATAAAATCCTCACTGTGAGTTAATCACAAACAAAGCAAGAAAACAAAGCAAAAAAAAAACTTTATGGAGCCTAGACATTCTTTAACTTTTGGAGCAAACTAAGCTTTGATTTGCAAAAAGAAACAGTGAAGTTTGTCTTGGTCATTAAAGAGTTACAAGATGTTGAACAGCAAAAGACTTTTTCTGCAAGTCATGGAAACTGCTCCCACCCCCCTATCAAGCCTCCGTCCTGCACATGGGCGAGCAGGGAAGCCCTGTTTGTATCTAGTACTCGTCTGTATGTTGGATGTCCCTATATATAGGTAGTCCCCGGGTTACATACGTGATAGGGACTGTAAGTTTGTTCTTAATTGTTTTTAGTTTGTTGAAATTGTATGTAAGTCAGAACAATATTTTAATAAATGCAATTAGGACAGATGTTTGTCTCAACATATTATTGGGAAGTGTGGTGTCTGTTACTGTATAAAAACCTCACTGTGAGCTAATCACAAACAAAGCAAAAAGCCAAGACATTTATTAACTTTTGGAGCAAGCTGTGCTTTGACATGCAAAAAGAAACTTCAGAGTTTGTCTTGGTCATTGAAAAGTTACAACCAAAAGACTTCTTCTGCAAGTCATGCAAACTGCCCCCCTGAAGCCATCTTTGCTGGGCCATCATCCAAGACCACCGTTTTGAGAAGGTACAACTGGGGTACAGTAAACTAAGGGTACTTTCTCCTGCCAGCCATAGACTGGTGACATCTTCTCCTCCTAGGCAATGGTAAGCTGTGAATATTTCTGCTTTCTAATAATAGGAGGTATTCGGGTGTTTACAACTAGAAAACAAAAAGCCTTACAAAACAGAAACTGTATTTGATCATAGAATTCTTGTGCACCTTAAGTTGCAACCAATTATTTATTCAGCTTTTTTACTTTTTTAGGGAACATAAGACTGAAATGTAACTTCAAAATGAATCAGGTAAACCTTTTATTCACATTCTCATTTCCCTCAAAAAACTGTTAACAGTTAAACAATTTTTGCAATTTACATTTTGCAAGTCATAAGTTTATCTCAACCATAGACTTGAATGGCGGAAAAGTTTCATAGCATGACATCAGTTTCCGCTTTGGAATAATGCATCTAAGTTTTCCATTATGGCCCTGCCAAATTTCATCTTCAAAGCTCATGTCTGCATCCGGCACACAGGTGTTTCACGCCGCTGTGACAATCCGGATAAACTGTCTGCATCTCAACACCTCTTTAATTAAATGTCTTCAGTGCTCAGTTTATCTTGTATGAAAATATGTTTTAAAGACTGCTATGAAATGATTTGTTAGTTAATATGTCTGCAGAAATCTACATGTAAATAAAGACAAATATGCACAATATCTTACATTTACTTTCTTTAAGCAGGGATAATGTAAAATTATTAGGTTCATATATCTAACAGTAATGCTCTAAATATATATTTACAGTCAATATTCCACTGCTTCCATCAGTACACTGTTCAATTCGGTATAAATAAAATGGATAGTATGGATCTCTACTATGTAATAATTTAAAGAAAAAAACACTAAAACCCAAGGGGAAGGCTATTGGTACACTTTAGATTGGCAAATTCTATTGCATAGTAGTAAAACGCACTGTGGAGTAGTACACCTCACTAGTCAAAATACTGGATTACAATAGTCCAAAGTGTATCTCATTTCAATTTTCTTTTTTGTATTTAAGGCCAAGAATTGAAGCAGATCCCCTATAATAAAAAAAAGGCAGCAGAAGGTTCTCAAGATGGAAGCTCTAGCGTCTTATCTTATTTTGCTGGTTGCATTATGGACACATTAAATAGCAAACTAGTCCATGCAAATCAAAAACCTAAACACTTTTATAGATGCCACATCCCATAATTTCCATCGCAAAATAAAAATCAAAAAAACACAAATTGAAGTAATTTAAACATGTCTATGTCTAGAATATCTTTGGTAAATCAATGCCTTAAAAGTCCCTACAATGTGTGTTTTTGCTTTTTATTTTGCATTTATGGACACAACCTGGAATGTGACCGTCATGATTGCCTGGATAAAGACGGTTAGCTGTGAAAAAAGAAAAATATCAAATTATTCAGAAGGTCATGGCTGATCAGAGGTCAGGTCTGGCAGCAGATGAGCATACTCAAAGAACAAACAGAGGGTCAAGGCAGGTGGCAGGACGAAGACATAGATCAGAAACTTAATTGTAACCTGAGGCTACCTAACCTTAAAACCCACCTTGAAATGTCATTGATTGTCCTAAGCAAAGCTGATTTCAGCTGTTTACACGTGTCTTGGCATATTGGCCATAGTTTAAATGCCAACTGAGCGTCTAGATAAATGAACTACATATCAGGTGCAACAAAAGGTCTGAAGGGTCTTCAAGTTTTTATTTTTAGCCATTTACTATTTGAATATTGTCATGTTTACCATTTTTTACCTGCCTGTTGTCACATTTGACAATTTGTCATATGCCCATTGTTGAATTTCTCAACTGTGTGTTGTCAGGTTTTACCATATGTTGTCCACATGTTATCACAAATATCCATTTGTTGCCCACAAAGTGTTACAATTACCCACTTGTTGACCAAATATTGCTGAAATCGGCCATTTATTGTCCAAATATCGTCACAGTTGCCCACATATTGTCATGATTGACCATTTGTTGCCTGCATCTGGTCATGATTTCTCATTTCTTGCACCATTACGCACATGCTGACATAATGGTGCTCCTTAGAACTCATTACCTTCTGGAGCTATGCTGCTACTTAAAACTGTAAAACAGACAAGAGACTCCTAAACCATTTTAGCTTGAGCATAAAATGCACCAGATTCATAAAAAGCTGGAACAGACTGGGATGGAGGGACCAAAGTTGCCACCTTGCCTAGGATCCAATTCGGCCTTAATTAGGTTCTGTCTTCCTTTCCCTTGCCTGCCATTTACACATACCTTGCTGCTGGTCTGAACAGCTTAGCACCTGGCAATAACTCCCAACATTCCCACTCTACAGACCAGTTTCTGAAAGTATTGCTTGTAGCACAGCCTTGTCCACTAACAGCACAACCATGTTGCAGATAACCAATGTTAAAGCGCCATTATGTGGCTCTGTATGTTAGCAAATTCTCAACAGCCTCCTGAAGTCCCTTGATCAAGTTTTATATCCAGATGAAAGGTTACATTACAGTCATTCCATACTTGGTTCTATATCAAATGAGAGGGCAGCAAAACTTGACTAATACAATAATCATAGTGTTCCCATGTAGCTCGGCCCACAAAGCTATCAACATCAGATGAGTAAACGGAAGAACTTCTACAACTACAGTCTAAGCAGCTTAAAAGACAAATCTTTGTTCTGAAGTTTACTTGTCCACTGGGGACATTTTGGACAATTAGATTGAAGCACATGGGAAGAATGTGTGTGGGTTATTATACAGGAGAGCTGTTAATGTTGTTATATACTTGATTGAGCATCTAGATTAGGAGAACCTCTCTTATACTTCTAAAAACTGGAGCATATTTTTCAAATTTAGCCGTATACCAATTTTAAGCTCAAGTTTGTGGCATAATTTAAAACTCCTAAAATATAATTGCTATGTCATTAAGTTAAAACAGCCCACACAAACTTGTTTGGGATTCCATCCTTTAAAATATTGAATTTGTCCCTGCAGTAGAAGTCCATATATTTTTGGGGACAGAAGACAAATCACCAGAGAACAGTCAAATACTCTTTATAAAACTTAGTATATTAACTGGAAAAAAATCACCAAGTTTGATAACAATTATGTTGAAAATTCTAATTAAACTAGTTTTTGAAAAAGGTCACCAGAAGAAAAGGTGCAGGCTTGCTTCAATTCAATGATTAAAACTTTTGGTTCTCCCCTTGTACTGCACAGGGATTTCAGGTAAAACTTAGAGCTGGTATAGAAGAAATGTGATATATAAATAATAAAAAAATGTTTTTAATATTTCACTCTCTGTCTCTCTCTGCATACAATGAGGAATGTTCTCTTACACACGTATTTATGTAGGTGCATAGTTGATCTTTTTTTTTATCTTGTTTGACGTGACTCCACCACTATCGGATGGAATTAGAACGGGTACAGTGTGTGTATCCATTTCTATAGCCTCAGGGATGAATATGTAAATTGGAAAAAATTCTCAGAGTCCACAGCATTTCTTCCTGACAGACACAAGCTGAGAGAATACAAAAGATGAGGGCCGACATGATTTCTCTTGTAATATCCTTACTATTGATGATATCATCTTAAATGAGCTGCAGTCATCAAATATTTACCCAGGATTTTATTACACATTCAATGTTAAATAAATTGAGTCTTCAAGATATTACGGGAAGATTTGCTGAGGGAACAGAAAGAATTGGAAACACAACCTCTGCATATTGAATGTTCTATTTTCACAAATTAGATTTTGCTCCTTATTTTCTATTCACAGGTATCCTGGTTTTGGAGAGTCGGGATAACCAGTTACTGTGTTGGATAATTTAGTGGCGAACCTACGAAAAGTGAACATCCTGTTATATTTTCAGGTGAAGGGTCATAAAAGAGATCTTCTTGCCTGCGATATTTAATGCTTGTAGACTCAGAGGTGTTAGATGAGTGGTAAAGCAATTTTTTATCCAATGCTTACAACCACTAGATGTCTCAACACTTTGGTCATAAATGTAGGACTAAAACTTGGTGTTAGTTCACTGCCAGACACATGATATATGCATAAAGTATGTATTGTGAAATCATTATAGCTCAGTTCCAGGATTCTTAAAAGCTTTTCTACAGGCTCCTCATATCTATTTTTTACATACCTTAAATACATAAGCCCTTTGGCCAGCCACATGACCGCAGGGGTCTTTCCTCCGTATATATGGAGTCTCCAAGGCAGAATGGGAACAGAACAGTACTAACATAATGGGAGCTTAATATTGTATGATGACCCCTTGTTCCCTCAAATGAGTTGTCCATAATGCCTCAATGAAAATTAGTTGATTGATTGATTAGATTATTCAACACTTTACTGTATCTCGACGGCCGAATTCACAAGGCCGTTCTCTCTTACCTGTTCGGTAAGCGAGAAAGGCCCAATTTGCCGCGAGATCAAATTTACAAATCTTGCTCAACCCTACTATAAATTAAATGTTGATTGCCTCAACAATTTTTTAACAAGGTATATCCATAGTATATCTACAGAAAAACATATGTAATTGAAGAATTTCATTTTAAGTAGTTCTTTAGCCCTATGTTTCTGTGTGTATTTGAGAAATGTGCTTTTTGGCAGATTTTGTGTGTACAAGTTTTGTGGTGTTTGTGTAAAGGGTATGTTCAGGTATATGTGTATCATGTTTTTAAAAGCCAACTCCAAATGGACCAGCTACTATGTTGAAAACCCATTGTCTTCACTGGCATGCTATGCTCACATAGCTAATTGTCTTGATTTTTTACAATCCTAACCTTTCTATCTACTCATTACATTTTTATCATCTTGTTCACAGAAAGAAATCCAAATGTTTTATGGTCACATGCCCTCTTTGTAGTTCATATGCAGGGCTTTTGCATAGCACAAGGTCATTTGACATAAAGTTGTACCCCCACGCTATGTTAATTGTGAAAAATAATGTTTCTTTAATAGATTATAAATAACAGATTATGTAAATAGCATTGGATAGCACTGGATGTTTACTGTTGCTTCTTCCCATGTTTTGTTTGACCTTATCTGTAGATGTAAGATTTCTGTGCTAGAACAATTACTCATAGTTATTATAGATAACAGCGCCATCAGATAAGAAAAGAAAAATCTACTGACCCTGAAGCTAGACACTGAGCTGAAACCATTCTGAATCAAATTGAGGTAGACAAAATAATTATTCTTAAAATTAACCAGCCAAAATGAAGTTCCTTATTCGAAAATGATAATTCTTCTTAAATGCAAGCTCCTTGACAGTTGTTATCCTAATTTAATAACCTTGAAACTGTTTCAAATTGATCAACTGATCTAAAATGAAGCTGCATGCTTATGAAGCTTTTATTCATGTAATATTAGAGGTAATATTGTTATTCAGCCACAAAGGACCTCTGCCAAATTTACGATTGTACTAGCTAGAGGATGAAGCACATTACAATCGGTAACCCAGAGCAGCCATTCTTAGCCTTTTTACTCCTGAGGAACCCTTAAAATAAATTTTGGGTGTTAGGGAGAAATGGTATTTGCGTTGGTTATCTCTGGGAAGAATGCCCCCCTTCTTCCCCACCAAATAATAATGGCCAGAATGCCACCTCTACAGATAGCTAAAAAAAGTCATTGGAATAACAATAATCTTGGTATTTTACATGCAACATTATCAGTCTTTAATTTAATTTATATATTACAATAAGCTTACTGATGAATGTTCGCTCATATAAAATGTAATAAATAATACTCAATTATCTTTACCTTGTAATAATAAACTCATTTTTCTTAATCTCCACTTTGCTAAGTTAAAATCTGTATAAAGAACAGATTGTATTGTTTGTATACTAATTTATTATTGAATCTATACTTAATTTGGCTATTTATCCTGGGTGAAGTCATGACTGGGGAACGGTTGTGATGTTCAAAGAGGTGTGCTCACAAGGACAGATTGGCTGGTCACTTTCTAAGTATTTATTTTCACTTCTAAAAAATTAATACTTGTAAATCCTGGCCACAGATGCACATTTAACAATTGCATATTAAACAAGCAGTACATGAGATGTAAAACAACACCACTGACCTCTGTAGCCACTAACACTGTGAAGCAATTAATCCTCAAATTACAGTAGATGTACTGAAGTCCGTTGGTTCCTTTAGAAGCTCAGCTCACACTTTTCCTCCTCTCAGAGCTCCTATTCTAAGTTTACATTCAAGATTATATAGCTGGAAGGTTGCTGATTTACTTTTGGTGGGAAGCAAAGGAGCTGAGCTGCTGAGTGAATGGCATAGATGAGCTCAGTGCTTCTGCTGTAAATTTTTAAGATGAATTGCTCCACAGTTTCTTTATGCAACTAGAAAGGTAATTCAGAGCTTGCTTTACAGCGTACTTGCATGCATCAATTGCCTTTTCATCAATTGTGATTTTCCATCACCTGTCCAGAAGTAAATCAAGCCTTTTTTCTTCCGTTTATTTATTTATGAGAAATGACTTCTGATTGGTTGTTATATATTACTGCATTTCCCGTATTGCCTTATACTGCATAAACACACTACAATTCCCCTTATATATCAAACACACAGCTGCATAAAATCATTATTCAAAATACAACAGCAGATCACAAGGATTGCTTGTCTTCTGTATTTCAAATTTTCTGTAAATGTGGTCAATCTGTCAAAATCTGAAAAACAGCTTCCTTTCTTTTAGATAAAAGATAGGTAGGAAAATTCTCTTTTTAAAATTTTGCCTGTGATATTAGGACATGTTTGCGTCAAAGCTTTCACCATTTTTTTCTGTGTAAACTTCAAAGATCTGTTTCTGTCTAACAACTGCAAATCTATCTATATGAAAATTTCCCATTGCTTTTCAACCCCTATAATACATAGTATTGCATTTTAGCCTAATGCAGAGAATATAGTATGACATATCTAGTTTAGAATTGTAATGAGATGATTTGGAAGCGGCCCCAACAAATGAAATAGGCATTTGCAATGTTATTCTTCTTTTTTTCTATTTTACATACCATTGACTTGAAATAGAAAATGTTAAGTAAATGATTCAACACATGGCACTGAATGAATATTGGAATTTTTCATTTAAAAAAAGACCTTTGAAGAGTGAACTAGTATTTATTCTGTTCTCATGTGTGTAACCAGTGACCGATATAAGGTCAACAGTAGATTTCATTTTAAAGGGAATGTATGGGGATTTTTCTAAATATTTCCTTTTCTAATGTTTTAGGTTGGGTATAGTTGACTGAAGAAGTAATAGTGATTCTGTAATGGCTGATGAACAAAAGATTATTATTAAACAGTATTTATATAGCGCTGTCATATTATGCAGCGCTGTACAAAGTTCATAGTCATGTCACTAACTGTCACTCAAAGGAGCTCACAATCTAATGTCCCTACTATAGTCATATGTGGTTATTGTAGTCAACTTAGGGGAAGCCAATTAACCTGACTGCATGTTTTTGGGATGTGGGAGGAAACCAGAGTACCCAGAAGAAACCCACACAGACATGGGGAGAACCTGCAAACTCCATGCAGATAGTGTCCTGGCTGGGATTCGAACCTAGGACCTAGCGCTGCAAAGGCTGGAGTGGTAACCCCTGAGCCACCTTGCTGCCTAGATAAATGCATGTACAATGCAAACTGGTCACTGACGCCTTAACACAAATACTAAAGACCAATAAATAATGGGTTAATGCATACTCTGCTACAATAAAGCTGGATAGAGATTTATGTATAGTGAAAAGATGTCTGTGATAGGGAAAGAGACTGCTGTCGAACTATTCTTCACTCGGAACGGCAGACTATGTTTGGGCTCAACCGACTCATTGTGTATTGTCTATGGGGAGGACATGAATAGTGTTCAATATACATGCTGCCTGATTTATTTAGGATCTCCAAGACTGCAGAAGATAGACCATCCAATAAACTTGGAATGGATTTCTTTAAAACCTTAATATGTTATTATTTGGCAAATGTTTTCAATTCCAGATCAGATCCCATCCTGGTTTGTTGGCACAACCCGGTAATCCCACAATAGTCTATATCAGTGTTTATCAACCAATGTTCCATAGAACCTTAGGGTTCCTTCAGAGATGAGGTAGAAGTTTCCTGAATAAAGAGCAATTTCTGATTCTCGGGTCTGTTTAATGAATACCAATATTATTTTTGGCTATCTGTAGAGCCGCATACACACGTGCAATTCTTGTCATTGGAAAGGATCTTTCACGATCCTTTCCAACGATAAGAACCACACGATGCATGAATGAGTGCTGTACGTACAGCACCGTTTTGCTCTATGGAGAGGGGAGGAACAATGGAGCGGCACCCTGCTGCGCACTCTCCCCCTTCCCTTGCAATAGGATCACTAGTCGTTCATCGTCTGTGGATCCGCCAGGATGGATCCATGGACGATGAACGATGCGGGCTGTACACATGCCAGATTCTCGCCCGATATCCACCTTGAGCCGATCGTAGCCTAAGTGTGGCACTGGCCAGCATTGTAGGACGCATTCTTCCTAATGAGCACAACCCTAATGTTCTGTGAGCCGTGCATATTGCAATGATAGTAGTGTTTTCCCAAAAGACAAAGAAAAGTTATTTCATGGTGTTCCCCAATTATAAAAATGTTTAAAAAACACTGGTCTATTTTCTCTAGTATTGGAGAACTTTGATAAATCAGGTGGTAGTACGTAACTGCAGAATGGAAAAGTTGCAGAATGTGTGCTGGAGGTGGTATAGAATGATATATTATATTATATATTATATATTATAGAATTATGAATATTATTATTATTTGTTATTTAAACATATTAATCATTATTATTATTATTATTATTATTAATAATAATAATAATAATAATAATAACAATAGATTAGATACCTGCACACGTTAAAGGATATCAGTGTTCCATGCAACTTAAAGGACTTATAAGTCTTTTAATAAGGGTTCCTGTAATTAAACTCTTATCTTTTTTACCTCCCTGGGGCTACTAAATAAACAGATAACTGACACAAAATCATAATGTACATAGTATTTAATGTACTGGTAGATACCCAAAAAAAGTAAGGAGGAAGAAATATGAATTGAGGAAGTATTTAAGTGGCCTTGGGATTTGTGTTTGTAGGTTCCTGTATCATCACGATAAGTTGCAGTGGATATGTTATATCTAGGCCCTGCATCTATAGGGTTGAATAAACAACTGAGGCTAAATTGGACCCGTATTCAACAAAACATAAATAGAGCTGACTGAGAAAAGAGACATGCAATATCCATTTTTCTAAAACAATTAAAACCTTGGCTCCTGGTTTGTGTTGTATTGTTGTAGCTCTGCGCTGTACGGGCCATGCATCGAGTAGTGTACAGCCAGCTTCCGAGACAACGTAACTTCTGTGCATACATGGGAGTTGTTCCATCAGTGACCATCCAACGGCCAAAGAGGATCGATATCTTCTTGTAAGTCTACAGTGCAGCCAAAGATGGAGATGGCACCTTCCTAGGTTGTAGCAATGACAGGTCATGGACAGGTGATTGCACAAAGGTATATGCCATATTAGCCAAGTATGCCGTGCTACTAAAAATACCAGAGGTTTAATCCTAAACCTTTTTACTTTAAACTAACTCCAGAGAGCAAATAAAGTGTAATCCACCTTTAAATCCACATACTTTTCTCTGCGTATATTATAATGATGTTCACAGCTTTTCTTGCACTTATTTTTAAGCAAATGTAGTCATTAACAAGGCTGAAAGATCTAAAAAAATATAATCATTGTGATGAGTTACTGCTGAAATCTTATTATCACACTCTATCTGTATGGCTATGAGTATTTCATGATTAATATTGTTCCAAAGCCATTACATAGTAGGGAAGAATGATGTGACATTGTTGCAAATGTATAATCATTATCACCTCCACTGGAATCCATTTGAATCAAATTAAGTGTGATACATTATTTTTATAATCAAGTACATATAATAAATAAAACCAATTTTGTTCAGTTCTTTTCTCAATGCAATACAACTCAGATAAACTGGATTTGAAAAAGTGAAAATCAGTGACTTGCAAGTAGGTTTCTTTTAATATTGAAAAGTTACTACCTTGACAATTGTAAGCTCGAAATCTATATTTGAAATTACTGTGATGACAGATGAGTAAATTTATCTATATAGCCTGAGAATTTACCAACATCAATCACATTTGTGTGCAGCAAATACAAAGCATGACCGCATGTTTTGTGGACACCAATCACCTCTGCATCAATTTGTTGTACATTCTATTCAAAGACCACTGGAATTACCATGAGCCCGTCCTGCCTTCTTGGATGTAACAGCCTTCAACAACTTTCTATGGGATTTTGGAGTAGTTCTGTAAAAACATATACTCATTCATCTAGAATAGCATTTGTGAGGTCAGGTGTTGGATGAGAAGCCTATAATCAGCTTTCCAATTTAACCTGCAGGTGCTCAGTGGGATTGTGGTCAGGGCTTTGTGCAAACTACTTGAGAATTCTCCAAACCCAATCTTTATGGACTTGGCATAGAAGAATGGATTTTCTCAAAAAATGGTTTGACAAAATCTCTTGCACACTGTAGCATTTATAGTATGCGTCACCTAAAATGTGCAATTAAGCTTTTGGTAGTGTCCCCTTTATTTTGACCACATATTAGGTTTGCTCTTCAGGTGTCCACAATATTTTGGATATATAGTGTGTCTATGACATCTGCCCAATAAACTGGGTTTTTTCTTATATAGTATAATGAACTTTTCTGGTTTTAGACCACTAGAACCAAAGTGAATTTCTTATTTCTTGGACTAGGAAACATCATTTATTTATGTAGATGACATAAGTTGCTTGAGACCGTACATCATGCCCAATACAGAAATAGATTGCTTTTTCATGGGGTAATTTCCATTGCAATTGACACAATCACATTAAATCTTGCCTGTCAATCTAATGAAAATTCTCTCTGACCTAAGATGTTAGGTCAGAGGTTAAAAATCCTTTTACAAGTTCATGGCACATGATTTGCATGTTGAATATGTGATATGAACCAGTAAAATGAACCACCAGTGAAGTGATCAGATTTCATTGGCATCCTTTGTGTTTTATGATTTTATCAGTTCTTCATTTTAAATCAATAATGCATTTTTTAATGTACAGCTTCGCATAATATGTTGGCACTATAAAACCTGTTTATTATTACTATAATAATTAATAATAACAATAGTAATGATAATAATAATAATGATAATAATAAAACTTAATTTAACCATAGTTCTATCTTCTTTAGGATATTTTAATGGCTCTAATAAAGAATGGCTCTAATAATGATTGCTCACTTTGGTCCACCGAAGAATGAAGCTGAGGTGATGCGGGACCTGGCCTGGCATTGAGGAGGGATCAAGGGCTTTCGAAAAGTAAAAGTAAAGGTAAGTCTTATTTATTTTTTTATTATTTTCTATGAAACGTCTGCTTTACACTGTATGTGTAGGCATTTTTTTTGTAATTTTTGTTTGTGTAGTAAAAGATTAAGTTAATTTTTTTTGCTGTCTATCCTCCAAAATTTCCTTTCACTTCCTGCCCCAGAGGTGCAACTTAAAATTGGTGGAAAACTCCCAATTGTTAGACATCTGTCTCAGGAATGAATGTCCCCATTAGAAGATTTTTTGTGATCTTTTTTCCTAGGAATACCTCAAAAATTTGGCATGACAATGATTGATGAATGAAGTAAAGAACTAAATCTTCCCAGCTGGGTGTAGACAGAAACAGAGCTTGGCCAAAGCTGAAAATCTTTTTACTACATTCAAAAATAAAACAAAAAAGTTTGCTTGGAGATACATTTTAAGTGGAAAATATTTTGTTTAACTTAACTTTTAACTTAACAATCTTTCAAAACAATTTTTGAAGACCAACCGCCACCTTCCACCCTTTCCAATGAATTTCTAGAAAGTTGTTAGCCTTGGAATGAATATACCAAGGTCAAGGTCCACCCTGAGCTGTAGTGTTCATGGAGAAAAAGTTAAAATACAGGATTATGTCATCACAGCAATGGGGCCCATGAGGGTGAAGGCAAACTTATTTCCAAGATGATGTTTGGCCCATTGATCGTGCAAGACAACAAATCTCAAAAGTTGTGTAGGGAAGTTTAATCCAAAATTGTACATCTTGTCTTGGTGGGAAAATGTGTGCATTCTTCTTATAATATTCTTTTCTTAAGAATATTGTCATTGATGTCTGCTGTCCTGGCTTTGCCTGATAAATGACTTTTTTATCTCTTGCCTCAAGCAGAAAAGGCACTTTTTCCAGTAATCTAAGACTGTCACTTTTGATTACTTCGAGTCCTTTGAATATTTCTACTTGTGAAAAGTGTTTCTTTTCTCACACATATCTCCCAGAGTGAGATAGTTTGCCAGCCTGACAGCTGAGTAATATGGAATTTTATTAAAGTTCCTATTGCTGGAATCCCAGAAAGATACCGCAGTTTTATCAGTAGGATCTTTGGGTGTGCTATCTCTTATAACACATTTGCATCATGTATGGCAGAACTTTATTTTTTCTTTCAGCAAACATTCTGAAAAATTGATTGAAATGTCCTAATTAAAATCTATCACCTGTTTATGGGTTTTCCAAAGTCTAGAGTAGCATTTTTTGTTTATTATGAGTCCAATATTTACCCAGTTTATTATAAGTCAAATATTTACCCAGTTATTCAAATGTAAAACAGCAAGGTATTTCTTTTGATGCCAATCATATGGTTT
>NC_092865.1:60372731-60375683 GCF_032062135.1 Pyxicephalus adspersus | reverse complement strand
ATATGTCCTCACAACTTTCCTGTACAGAGGAGACCTCACTAAGACTTGTTTTTTATATTTACAGTTTCATTAAGTGAAATCATTATTGAATTTGTGCCTAACACACTAAACTAATTTGCAGTGCAATGTTCTACTGCATTAATTTATCTTGATCCTGAAACATCCATAAAAGATCATATTATTCAATTTTATCGGATGAAAATTGTACTTGACTGATGGTAAAGGGCACAATAGATGTTCTGCAGGGGTGGAGCTAATCAGTCTCTATGGAACACACCCACAACAGCACTCCAGTTCATACTTACTTATATTACAATGCATTTTTTGCCTTCCACTATAACGGTAATACCTTGTAGCATTGTCATTGATTTTCTAAAGTAGTTTAGTCTGTTCCCCAACAAAAGTGAATTTTCACAGTGATAGGTCCATCCAATCTTGTCCAAGGAAAAAAAAAAGATTTTTTTGATTTTGATGTTTATTTTTTCATTTTCTTTTATATGATCGTGTATTCTTTGGGCACAGCAAATTTTTTACCAATTTCACTGAGCTAAGCAAACTATCCATTGAAACATGGTAATGAATTTTACTACAGAAATATCTAAATACTTTTAGTAAATTTTCCCTACTTTTATATATGGCTAGTGCCACCAAGGGCAGTGCTTAAAATATGCGCTTCATCTGGAGTGTTAAAGGATATATTTTTTGACAAGTTGTTCTATTGTTTGTGATAACGAATTTGTACAATAGAATGTTAGGAAACTGCACATTTCACTGTTTCTATAGCACTAGATTTTTTTTTATTATTCTATATATAAGAGCTGAACATTGTAATGAATATTAGGATTCTATATTGTCCTTGACAGTTTACAACATATAGAGCACTAAACCTGATTTAGTTTGCAGTAATCAAACCTTAACTGCATTGGAGGACAAATTGGCCTAGTCGCAGTATAGTAAAGAGGATGATATGCACCACAAGCCAGCACGGCATGGGATTGCTGATTAAATTAAGTCGTTTGAGATGTATAGCTTAAATTTTGGCATAGTAGATTATCTTGTTAACAGATCACTGGTTCCTTAAGGTATGAGTCACAAATACCATTACTCGCCTATTCTACATGAACTTGTTCACAGCTGTGATAACTACATATTAGAGATAAACATCCCAACTTAATTACACGGGAACATTCGCGATAAAATATGAAAGAAAGATATACAATAGGAGCTCACAGAGTATCATTGTAGAAGATTTAGATAAGAAACATTCACAGCAGTAGCATAAGGGAAAGCAACATACCATATGTACATGGAGATATTCAAAAAGCAACCTGAGGCTACAAATTAAAACAATTAGTGCTAATCAAACATTGGGCTGATGTCAACCTTATAAGAAGTTTTCTATTTTTTATTTGTTTTTATTTGTTTATATGGTTTTTATTTACTTAATAAAATAGAAATGAGTAGATATATTACTGTCATTACAAATACTGGACTAGTTTCTGCCCCTGACCTTGAAACGGCCTGTGAAAATTTCTGCTTGCCACCTTTGCCTAAAGTGGTAATAAAGTAAAATAAAACTCACTCGCCTTTACTTCTGCAGATCCGTCCATTCTCTGCCTAGGTTTCCTGGATTGGGTCCCGTGCCTCCCAGTTATCTGCCTTCATTCTGGCGCAGTGGAAGCACCAGGCGCCGCTATCTTCTTTCTTGTGTTATATTGGAACTGTTAAAGATGAACACATCTTGATGGTTGGTGAGCTTTTGCCAGAATCAGCAAATATGATGCACAACATAATTGACCATTTTGGCACATAACCCTGTCCAACCACGAAATCCATTCCTGGTTTGCTGGATCACCCAGCTTCATAGATGAAAGTGTATCCTCTCCAGCCTTGGGGAGCTTTAAAAAATGAGTCCCACTGTGTGCAGGAGAATAGAGTAAGCTAATTTTGTTTTTTCTTGTTTGTTTTTTTACTATCACTGTTTACAAATAAACATATAATTCTATTAAAAGGTTTAAAATGAAGCTTACAGTTCAGCTTTAATAAAAAAACTTGAGCTGTTGGCATTCATTAATGCCTCAGCAAGTAATCACTAAATCCTGAACTAATTTAGAGAATATGTGTAGCATGAGCAGATGTTTTTGTTGCAAAACTGACAAATTAATCCATCATAAGCTGTGGTATTAAGTTAAAAGTGACTTCCTAATGCACAGGCAAACCATCAAAGTTGAAGAGGCTTTTGTGGCAGGGAAAGTGCCATGTGTTGCCATTTGCAAAGTGTCAAAGACCTGTTTAATACTGTGGAATCCCCTGGGGTTTTAAGTATTTCTTAAGGCATAGCAGTAACAGGAATCCTTAATTGCATGGTACTTCTCAGCCAACAACCACCGGAGTTTCTTACTCACCTGCCTACAGTCTATGGCGATCTTGTGCCAACTATTTTCTTATAAAGGCCTTAATTTATCAAGCGAATGGTAATGTATTCGCGATACGAAATCGGACCCATCAAACCTAATTACCAAAGCATTTTAAGCCGCCAAGAATACGCTCCCAATATTTATGAACTCAATTAAATGAATGATCTTCTAGGCGTGCATATCCAGCTGCTTGGCCATAGCAAGCTTGCATTAAAAGTTATTATTTCCCTAACAAATCATTTTTTCAAATTGCACACACCTTCCAGTTAGCCCTAAATAAAAATGTATGATGTGTTCAAACATTTAAAACATATATATTAACTAGGAAATAAGTATATTTTTAAATGACCTAATATTTTCAGGTTCAGAAAGAACTACCTGATATAAGCTGTTTACATAGGCACCTAACTAAATGCTTACGATGCCTGACCCTGGTGGTAAATCCCTGCAAATTTGACTGAATCATCCAACAAGATACACACACACACACACACACACACATTCTTCTCTAAATAAATAAATATATATATATATA
>NC_092865.1:60328220-60372310 GCF_032062135.1 Pyxicephalus adspersus | reverse complement strand
ATAGCAGGTTTTATTTTTTAAACTTGGAATGTTTCAACGTCCATCTTGCAATGAATAAGTTAATGCTTTGTTATTGTGTTTGCAGCCATATTGTTTCTTCACAATAATGTCTTCATTACTACCTTTAAATGTTTGTTCTGCATCAATAAATTTCTAGTCCAGTTTTCCACCCCAGATAGGTCCAACTTGTATATTGCTTTTGTAAGTATATTTTGAATGCAATATTTCCTGGGCCATTTTTGAAATATTTGGGATTTATATGGAAATGTGGGTTTACATGTGTTTGGCGTTGTGTGTGTGGGTTTTTTTTTATTTTGTAGTGTAAACTTAGTGGTGTCTATGTGGTCTCTATATTTTATTCTGACCTTTTTAAAAATGTGGGTATGAACATCTGTTCATTTCTAAGAGTGCTTGACCCTGCTTGTGAGCTTGTCTATTAAAGTGGTTTGATGTTGTGCTTGGCAACCTGGACCTCCTTCCATCACCATCAGGTGTGTTAGAATGAGTATGCAACTGAGCTGGACAGCTCATTGACAACCTGTTTGGACAGGAAGTAGAGGTGTCTTTGTATACAATAAGGCTAATATCAGGCAGCACAGCACAATGACAACAAACCTATAACACTATTATAAATTAAAAGAGGAGTTGTGTAAAACAGTGACAGCAAATCAACATGAGTGAAGTATGTTAAAAGAAAAAACACAGCTTCAGATTCAGCAAATGTCAAACTATCAAAAATAAATTAAAACAAATAAAAACCATGACAATTTATTATTAAAAGGAGTACTTACATAATTTCAAATACCAATATGTGACAATATGACTTTGAGAATGGTACAAAGGCAATGAGGGGGGTAAAGTACCAGTTTGGAGTGGAAACCATGCATTCATTTGTAATAATTATTTATGGATAAAATAACAAAACCTTTAATAACAATAATTACATATAGATTTTGAGAAAACAGGTTGAAAAATTGCTAACCAATATAGACCATCATTTTAATATGCACACAAAACATTGCAGAAACAGGAGAAGCTAAAAATAATGAAGATTACAAAAAGTCACATCAATGCATATCATACAAGCAAACATACTTGATTAATCCCCCCCCCCCCCACAAACCAGTCCAGTTAAAATAGTAAAAAAGAAAATACATATGTATTTTTGTACATTTAAATCTATTTTCACATACACACATTCATACTATTATGAGATGACATTTTGAAACGTTCTAATTAGTATATATACAACTTTAAACGAATTAGTTTGCAGTGTTGCAACCAGTCCCAAAAAAACGAAATAAAACAACAAATGCAACCAATCTAACTATAAATAACCAATTTTCTGATTTAGTATATTGTGAAAAGATCAAGCACTAAAGATTGAAATTGGACTGCAGGTGCCCACAGAACAGGGACCAGGTGATTGCTAATTGATTGCTATGACCTCACCATTGACAGAGCTTAACAGACCCACCTCAATCGCGCAGCTAAATATTAAACACCTTAATTGGCAAATTCTCAACCCCACTGCTCATTTATCAATGCTGTAATCTGGCAGGCGAGTGCACTAGCACTCGCCACTGGCTCGTGGTAATGCGCCGTGCCCAGTAGAACGAATATGCGCGTGGGGAGCTCATGCACATTTGCTTGATAAATCAGCCTAAATGATTGAAAGTCCAAATTACCAGGGGCAGAAAAAGAAAGGTACAAAGTGCTGCTGCTCAAGGGCCCTGGAAACTCCTCAGCAAACAGAGGACCCAACCAGGGCCCCAAAACAGCGAGTCAATTTTTGCACAGGAGCCCACTGTTTGCTTTGTCTACCACTGCATATTACCTAGTCTGGACAAAGCAGGCAAGGAGGTGGGATGAGTCACTCAAGTTTGTTTTTACATAATAGCTTGAGTCATTAAATTCTGTAAACAACGAGTTTTTTTCAACAGACCATCTAATAACAGATACATAAGCAAGTAAAAACGAGAATGAAAATGAAATTGTGAGCTCCATGAGCTAGCTAAAAACAGACAAATTTAACATTTTTTAATATATTTTTGCTGATTCATGATGTCCATTTCTTTGTGGATGTTTGTTCCACTGTTAGAGTCTCTCTAACTACTAAAGCGAGGACAAAAAATTACATTACCTCCTGCAGGTGCTAAATGAATTCAGCAATGGCTGTTCCCATAGTTATATCAAAAAATGTTTTCCTTAAAACCATATTGCATTTGCTATACAGGTAGTCCCCGAGTTGGGGACATACAGACGAGTACTAGATACGAATGGGGCTTCCCTGCTCCTTCCTGTGCAGGACTGATTGATAAGATTGATGGGGGGGAGGTGAACGGTTCACATGATTTGCAGAAGAAGTCTTTTGCTGTTCTGCAAGCTCTTGTAACTCTTTAAAGACTAAGACAAATTCTCCAGTTGTTTCTTTTTGCATATCAAACCACAGCTTGCTCCAGAAGTTAATGAACTACTCTAGTCTCCATATAGTTTTTTTTTTTTTTTTGTGTGTTTTTTGTGATTAACTCACAGTGAGGATTATATACAGTAACTTACACCACGCTGCCTAATAATATGTTGAGACAAGCATCTGTACTAATTGTATTTATAAATATTTATATATATATTTATATAAATAATGTACCTGTTCCCACTTACATACAGATTCAACTTAGGAACAAACCTACAGTCCTTATCTCGTATGTAACCTGGGGTCTACCCGTATGTGTGATCCTACTTCCATGAAACACAATCCATAATATTTTATATTTATTGTTTTTTTTAATATTATTTTTTACATATTGTGATAGAGCCAACATATTACACAGTGCTTTATTAGGTCCATAGGTCATGTCACTAGCTGTCTCTCAAACTGCTCACAATCTAATGTCCCTACCATAGTCATATTTCATTAGCACAGTCTAAGGTCAATTTTCGTTGGAAGCCAATTAACCTAACTGCATGTTTTTGGAATGTGGGAGGAAACTGGAGTACCCGGAGAAAACCCACGCAAACATGGAGAGAACCTGCAAACTCCATGCAGATAGTGTCCTGGCCGAGATTTGAACCTGGGACCCAGCGCTGCAAAGGCCAGAGTGTTAACCTCTAATAATAAATAAAGGTCCTCTGACAGAAGGTCACTTTTGACTTCCAGTACATATACCTGGAGCTTGGTGAGGAGAAATATAAACAGTCCCCATGTAACTACATATTGTTAAGCTCCAGAAGGTGAGCTTCCTTTTGGGACATTGGTAATTTCTGTGACTAATCACTGATTCAGCATATTGTAAGTTTTTGGATTGTGTTACTAGATATGATATATATATATATATATATATATATATATATAACAATATAGTGTTTTTCCTGAAAAAGCAATGAGCGCAAAATGCGTAGAGAAACACGTTTTCTAAGGATCTTTATGGGCAAAAGAAAGATGTCATGATGTCAGAGGATTATGTTTTATGGTCTTAGGGTCATAGTAGTAGGGCCATACTTGCAGCAATTGCAAAATATGTGTTTTATTGTATTATTTTATGTATTAATAAAATTTGTTCTTTTTTGCAAGTGTACCTATAATGCTCCATTTGTATATTCAGGGATGCTGTACACATTTTTTTGATTCTCAGAACTGGCTATTATCTATAGAATACCTTTAAATCAACAAAACGAAACCAGTATTCCAAGGGATGTCAAAAGGATAAATATCTAAGAATAGCCTTTTTCTCTTATGTGAGTTGATCTTAACTTTTGCTGCTTCTTTACATTTAGTGTAACACATGTAAAGCAGGTACAATCAGAGATGAGAATGATCCAACCACAATGGAGGAAAGAAATTTAGGCTGTTCACTTACCAAGGTGAATTATTACCTCTGAGGCATAACTCGCTTACCTTAGTAAATGTAGTGAAATTTCACTTTGCAAAAATATCAATCATCATCATCATGTAAAGGAAAATCTAAAAACAGTCTTTTTCTCTATGTTCAGTTATACAAAATGCTAACAAGAAACCATTTCTGCTAAAGGGGACAATATCAAGTTTTTACAAACTTTTTACACTTATTGCTATTTTTGTTAAATATGTAATTGAAAAGGCAACTGTTCCTTGTATTTATATTTAGGTTTATCACTTTTTTTAAACTAAAGTGGTTTTCCTTTATTGAATAGAATAGATGTCTTTAAAGAACCTTCTAATTGCAGGGTAAACATGAAAAACTGTTCTTTTTTTGTACATTTTTGTATTTAGCGATTTTAAAAGCTTTCCTCCTCCTACACCCGTACTTTTCTATAAACCTCAGCTTGCATGTTTTTACTTGCTGACCTTGGTGATAATATTGTTTGTTTTAAGTATAATATATTGCTTGCTGTTGAAAAGAACTAGCATACTCCCGTATTTATCTGGCATTCTGTTTTTGAAGTCCTGAGAGGCTTTTAGTCTCCAGGTAATTCTACAAACATTCATAACTACATCTGACTGACGAGAAGAGTAACATGTTTTGTTCCTTCAGTCTTTAACTCGCTCCCGCATGGTGCCTGCCCCTGGGCTGCCGGGAAGGCCGTCTGCTGCTTCTGCTACCTTCCAAACAAGTTTAGATTTTAGAAAATATGTTCATGTGGTCAGAAGCTACCAGTGGATAAAATACATCTATCTAGCAATCTATCTATCTAAAAAAACATTAGAAATTCAAGAATCACACAAATCAAATTTTAGGTTCTCTATTTTTTTTGTTTACGTATTTTGCATGTTTACATCCTTTCTGTCCTACATATGTCCAAGGTTCTGTCAAAGCTTCCTTGGCTACAGTGCAAAACACTTCTTGCCTTATTTTCTTTTCGCTTTAATTTATCGTTAGCATGCTGATAGTGAGTATATGCAGGCATTAATGTAGAATATTTCATAATTCAATTCCTATAGACTAAATAGAATGCTATACAATCAAACTGCTTATGTGTATGTAATATGAAAAGCTGAACTCTAAGCATAGAGCAAAATACACCACTGAAATCCACATATAGGAGCTGCTATAACTGCCAGTAATGCTAACAGTACACGCTGATAAGCGTATCTGTTGGTAGGGCAGGCTACTATACTTTTTGCAAGAATTTTCTACCCCAATAATTTTGTCTTTTACCTCTCAAAAGTAAGTCTGTCACTTAACATTCTGTTGCGACCTCAATGCACCTCCCGAAGTACCCTATGGGCGAATTGTGTCGGGATTGAGACGTACATACAGTAACTATATAACATGCATCAACCCCCAATATTTTCTTCTGAGATTGCCTCTCTTTTGATATTTATATTTGACCTGCTGTATTGTTTCATGGTATGCACCTTGTTATTATTTTGAACTTTATGTTTGCCGCAATAAAACCAAGCCTTTTTCTTCCTTTTCAATTTCCCAGGAAGGACTGTCAGATTCCCTGTTTTACAAACAGAGATCCAGCTTGGAGTGTAGTGATAGCTTTGAATTTATTGGCCTACTCTGCCTGAATGAACTGATTTGTTGGCACCTAAGATTGGGTAAGGCTTTATTTCAAGAGACTTGAAGAATCGTTACACTATAGTATTACTTGTATAAATGTGTCTCTCTTTGATTTAGTTTTATTTTGTTGTCCTGGCTTTATCTAACTTGGACAAAGCTGTGCAACTACCATTCCAGTGTTTTAATAAGAGTTACTAGGTGACCATCACAAATAAGCAAACTCTTTAAAAGTTTTGGTATGCCCATTGTCCCATTAAAAAAGTAATCTGAATCAGGTCCTAAAAAAGAGATAGTTTGGGACACTTCAGGCAGCCAGACCTGATGGGATGATGAAGCCAAAACATTTAAACAAATTGGAAGAAAAATATAAAAATAGCAAAATTCTAGAAGCTTGAATTAGAAGCCTTTATAAAAATAATAATAAATGTACTAGGGATATTAAGATAGAAGAATGGGACATGGTGTCCAGTCAGTCATATCAAAGAAGCCCAGGACAAAGCAAAAGCAGATTTAGGATAGAAACCAGAAGCTTTTGGGAAAACGAAAGATAACACTGGAACTTGGATTTAGCACATAAAATAAAAATGGGTTTTCATGAACTTTGGTACAAATGTAATGCTATCTGATTGTGAGATTCCATTCTAGTGGTTCTATAACCCAGTAATATAATGGAGTTAAAACAAAGAAGGTTCGTAGGAGGGGCTTTTATGGCCAATTAAACAAACAATGGACATACTGCCCAGAAGGACTAAAAAAAAATAAAATAAAATGTAGAACAGTTTTACTTTTATTAGAATATAATAAAATTCTAATATGTTGTACTTAGATATTCCTATTGATTATTTACAGTTATCCATTAGGTAGGAAATGGGTGAAAACTTTACTTTTTTCATCTGTACTACCATTTCGTCAATTCTGCTTAGAAATGTTGTGTTGTTTTTGAAACAACAAGAAAAGATGCTTGTTACATTTAATAAATCCCTGTGGGTCCGACTGTTAACTTTTATCACAGTTGTCGTTACATGAAAAGATATATGGAATTCCATTTTTGGCCTAAAGTGTGGTGAGCACTGTTGTTGTATGTGCCCATTGTGACCTTGACAAATTCACTTGCTGTCCAAAATCCAGCATCAAAGCCTTTGGGAAATGCTCTGTTTGCAATTGTTGGCTGAGAAAACCTAAATTCTAGTCTGCACAGATGCATATACATTGAGTAGAACCAACATTCATTTATAGTAATATTATCCAAAATTATATTATAACCCCTTAGAAAAGGTTTCTGTTTTTCTGATGCTCCTTTGCTTTAATTAATCAGACATACAAAGCAAAGTTTTTTTTGTTTTTTTTTGTTTCCATGTGACAATTACTTTTTACCCATTTTACCATAGCTGTGTTGGTATAAACAATGGTTGTTTTTTTTCCCTGCTTTTTTCTGCATTAGCTGTATTGTTAATAGAGAGGGGGATATACCCAATTCAATATTAAGGTGTATCTAAAGCAAACACTCTGATTTACATTTTTCATGTCATAGCAGTGGGTTTCCGGACAATTTATGTTTACTATAGTGTGGGGACCAATTACTGAATGCTCCTGAAAAACAGGATCTCACTTTTATAATTGTGTTATTATGAAAGTGCTAATCAGAAAGAAATAATGGCTAACGTTTATCTGGTTGTCACTTTTTGTTAAATAGGTCCCTTGGAAACTAATAAAGACAAAGTTCAGCTACTTACTGTTCCTTTAATTAAAATAGTGTAAATCTAAAGCCATTTTGGAATAAGGAAAAGTTAAAACCTTGGGCTGGTTTAAAAATTGTGTCCCAATTTAGGAGATTTTTCCACTCTTTCCATGGGTTCACCTGTTTTGTTAACACCTGTCAGCAATAGATTTAGATGTTCTATTATTTGTTGACTATTATTAGGCTTGCTTATGATGTTAATATACTTCAGTATTCCATTTGTGCACACAACCCCCTAAAACATTAAACTTTACCTTCAAGGCTTGTATTGAATTTAGCCTGCATGGCAGATACTGTATGGGTCATGAAAAGTTAAAAATGTTGTGACACTGACCCTGTTCCCCCTGTAAAACTTCATATCAAGATTTCTAATTTTCCTGTTATTTGCCCGTGATTTAACATAGTTTATGCTAGAACATTACAGGTCATATCAAACCTTTGCTGCACGACCTAACGATCCGCATTTATGCCCTTGGTTAATTCCAGTGCATTTCACAACAATTAGGTAAACCTTAGCAAAAACTCCCACCTTTCCTGCAGTTTATCCCACTCAAAGCTCTAGATTAGGGGGTGTCAAACTCAGGCCCGCGGGACAAATTTGGCCCGCACTGTAATTATATTTGGCCCACAATAAAAACAAATATCTACTAGAGGTGGCTCGCCGGTAGACAGTGCATGCACTGCTAATACTACAAATCCAGGAATGCTCAGCAGACCCATCAGTTGAGACCCACAAGCGACCCCTCTGTTGACATTCATTAGCAACCTTCCCAATTGTAGATATTTTTTTAACAAATATTAAGGTTGGCCCACGACTTTGTCCAAATTTTTTCATTTTGGCCCACTGTGTATTTGAGTTTGAGTCCCCTGCTCTAGATGAAATGTGTAGATTATTCTACATGTTGCCTTGGTTTTGGACAAAAAAATTAGTCAGATTCATTGATTGAGCACAAATTTATTATCAGATCAGCTCAACAAATTCTCGTACTACTGTACAATCCTGGAAACGACTCTGAAGTATCATTCTGCACAACTGTCATTGGGTCTTCTTGATATGAAATGTCATTCTGGTGAGGTCATTGTCAATAGAAAACGTTTCGGTCCTTTGAGATACAATATGGAATTTTTTTTTTATCTCCACATTTAAAATTGCCTCAACAGTCCTGCTAATGGGCTCCCCTTCTACCCCAGGCCCTGTAGCAGCTAGATGTAATAATACAAAATACTGATTACCAATATGGTGCATTCCAAAGGGTGTGTTCCATCATAAGTCCTAAACCCCTCTTCACAAGTGCAACTGCTATTGAAAATTAAAATTTAATTAAAATAAATATTGGAGCTTTCTAGTCCTTCAATGTGGTAGTGAGTTAAATATGCTTGTGATAACACTGCTGAGAATGCAGGAGAGCAGTGGATTTTTTGTAGGATCATGTATTTTTTTTCCATTTCCTTTAAATTAGATATAACTTCATGGTTTCAATGGTATATTTAAAAAATCAATAGGATGAAAATGCTAAATGTAAATTTAATGCATAGATTTATATATTACCACAGGGTTTTAAGCCAGATTTTCCCCTAAAAAATAAATTATGAAAATTTAAAGTATACATTTTGAATATAGGTGTTACTCTTGTTCCTTTAACATGCATTTAATATGATGTAAAGCTAATTAGGTGTTCAAAACAGAACCGATTTGTTGTGCTATTATACTTTTAAAATATACACAAAGCATATAAATCTTATTATATAGTGCAGTTAATTACAACAAAACTGACTTTTATACCAGTAAATGAATCCCTGAGGACTCTGCACTAAATTAGATCCTAATCTGTATTTTTTTAAGAAAGATTTCCAAGATCACAGAAATGTTAAAATAACACATTTTCATAGCGAAGTTATTAATTATATGGTCGTCTGTCTCAGCCCCACATTTTAATTATAAGGTACAAAGGACCGGTGGCACCAGAATCCCATTATAAAAGCCTAATATAATTATGTAACTTGTATTAATTATAGTAATAGGTGTATAGAATGATAGTACATTATTATTGTCCTGATCATGCAAGTCAGTGTAACAAGTTGTCGTATAATTACAGTAGAAAAAACAATAGGAAGCACTAACTAATTGGAGAAGAGATTAGGTTTCCCATATATAGACATAAAAACATAAAATTAATTTGTAATAATTATTTTTTGCATTTTCACAAAAATATAAAGATAAATATAGATAAAAGAACAATGAAAGATAAAATACCAATGAAAAGTATCAAAGAAATGTTCAATTCTAGGTTCTTCCAGTTTCTTGTGGCCACTCCCTTTGGAACAACCCTCACCGCCATCTTTTTTCTATACTTGTGTATATATATATATATATATATATATATTTATATATATATAAATTGTATATATCTTTTTTTAAAGGGTTAGACATTAGAAGGTATATAGCAGATGTTTCAGTAATATATATCCAGATATAGAATCCAAAAACCCAGTAAAGAGCTGTCTGGGTTCTGGCATTCATAGATTAGAAGTAAATTGGGGAAAAGACAATAAAGTGGGCTTACCCATCATGGTTACCAGTACATGGTGATTTAACTGCTGTGTATTGTAAACCAGCCATACTTGGCAAAATACAAAACTGAAGAAATCTTTGTTTATAAGGGTCTCCATCGCTACCCCCAAACTACCCTGTGTGCCCACATATTATTATGAAAACAGATTATTTCATCTGATTCAGAAAAGAAATTAAAAACTATGGTCAACTATTCAAAATGGGTGTGCGATGTACTTTTAAAGCATTAACGGCAGAATATGAACTTCCTGATTGGATGTTCCTCAGATATCCTCAAGTTAGAGGTAATATTAAATCGCAATACCCCATAATCGTTATCAAAGAACCTGTGGAACCCATGTTGTTGCAGCCAGTCTCTTTATACAGGTAGTCCCAGGGTTAAGGACATCCGACATACAGACGACTCCTAGATATGAACGGGGCTTTCCTGCTCGCTCGTGTGCAGGACAGAAGCTTGATAGGGGGAGGGGGCGGCTTGCATGACTTGCAGAAGAAAACTTTTGCTAAACACAGCTGAGCAACCTCTTGTAACTCTTTAATGACCAAGACAAACTCTGTAGTTGTTTCTTTTTGCATATTAAAGCACAGCTCCAAAAGTTAATGAATATCTAGGCTCCATAACATTTTTTTTGCTTTGTCACCACGCTACCTAATAATATGTTGAGACAAACATCAGTCCTAATTGCATTTATTAAAATAATGTACCTGATCCGACTTACATACAAATTCAACTTAAGAACAAACCTACAGTCCCTATCTTATATGTAACCTGGGGACTACCAGTACAACATTCCACCCTTCCAACATTCTATCCAATCACATGAATTATTTACAAATAGAAAATAGATATTCTTTACATCCAAGATCCAAATTGGAAGGATGGTTTGCAGAAAAATACCAGATCAATGTTATCAGCATGGAAATTTTTACCCAGCTGAAATATCCTAAACACTTTCTAGATGCCAAATCAGGCCAATGAGGTAGGATGCACCATTAATCTGGCCTGAAACTGCCCCACCATTCAGGACTACCAGTGTGGTTGAAAGCATCATTAAAATTATGAGAGTGTCTCCAGAGCTTGAGCTTTTAATACTATTTTTTTGGTGGATTTGACCCAACTATATGCATACATGTTAAATGACTTGCATTCTATTTTGCCTTAGATAAAAAAAAATCATTCACTGTATTCTATATGGGTTGGTATACTAACACCAAGATGGTGCTCTGATATCTATACACCTGTTAGAGTAATGATGGAAAAAAAACATGGATAATGTGGTTTTAACAGCAAACTCTCTTTTCTAGCTAATTTGACCTTTTACCCATCACTTCCAATGAATTATTTGGTCCCGCCATTGACTACTGTAGTTGACCAAAGTTGCCATGTCCTTCTCCATTTACTACTTATATAAGTAGTTAAATCTTACAGCATGTTGATACTTGGTTGTTCTTTTCCATTGTACACCTTTTATTTATTAAAGATTCTAGTTCTACTACTGCTAGTACTACTTTTTAACTTAGATGTACATTTTATATTGTACATTTTTAATTTATGATAAATACTTTCTGTTCGTCCTTCCTAACAGTCTTTATAACTATTTACCTGTAAAAAAAAAAAAGTCTGGATTTTTTTACATTTTTATTGTTTGCTAGACAGTGTTGGGAGCCCACTGGTTGTTCTCCTTTGTTGAATGAAATTCCTATTGTATTAATCTCCCTAGCGAGTATATTGTATTATCAATCATTACTGTTTTATTTTGTAATTGATACTATAACGTAACGTAACACGGTTTTTAACAGCATCTTTATCATTATTGTTCTGCATCGATAGAATGAGTGTAAAATAATTCTTTATCTGTTTCTCTATCTGATCATCTAACATTGCTCCACTGGAGCATTCTAATTGTTATTTTTCCTACTTTAGCAGGAGAGTTATAAAAAATTGAGTTATAGCCAATGCAACCATCCTTCAACGAAAGAAAATATAATCAAATAATTTAATTACCTGCAGGAAACCTCCACCTCTGTAACCAACCATCAAATTATCAAGTTTAGCTTGAATAATGTGTATGTGAGCATAATGCTGCAGAGGAATGATTTCTAATGGATTTTATTTAACAATCCATATCATAACAATAACTCTGTTGGACTAAGGTTACGTGCTAATATATTTATGCTTTGTGCTGTTTAGAGTTACATCATTGAAGGTTAAGATAAACCACATGGTATAATGACAATATATGCTAAATATATGCTAAAGGCTGTTTAATACATAAAAGGACACTTAACATGAAAATGTATAGAAAAGATATGGAAGCACATTTAAAAAATTGGTACAGTGCTATTATACCTACAGGAAAAATATACATTCAACACTTTCATAGTGGAGAACTCCATAAGCCACAATGAAAATCAGTGGCATTTGATTCATCATAATTACTACTTTTGCAATCCACTTTAGCATCCTGGACCTCAGTGAAAATTAATTGGTTATGTATATCATTCAAATGTAAAAAGTATCTAATCACCACTTTAGTGTAAATACGATATAGCGATTAAAGCATTTTTATGGTCAGTTGAGAAATGTCCCCTACATTGATGGTCAGTGGAAAAGGGCCCACATAGATGTAGCGTTACAAATGTAGTGCACCATTGTGTTTGGGGCCATGGGAGAAAGACCTTCTAGTATTAGTGGTCATTCTATAGAATGCGTCATTTATTTGGGGACCAAAGGAAATAATGAGCTCTACACTGCTGGTCAGGGAAAACCATACCCATTTTGAAGACATTTAAAAAGATCATTGTTAGCATTTGGATTTATGTCTGAAAAAAAGGAGACTCAGTTGGCATCACCTAAAAATGTTTCAAGAAATGCTTGTTAAGAAAGGCTGTCGGAAAGGTTTTTAAGGGCAATAGATTGGAGTAGGATGAAGATCAGAATATGCAACATATGTAGTTTTTGTAGTTATCTTGCTTACAAATAATTGTTGTTGCCCATGGTTTTTGTAAGTTGGTAAAAAGGGAGATTAATTAGCTATTATGAGTTATGAAGGTAGACAAGGAAGGGCAGAACAAAGATTTTATTTTAAAATATATTTCTTGGCATTAAAAGTGTATATAACAGAAAGTTTTGTGAATGAGGAGCAAGAGATAAATTAACAAGTGGTTTCAAAATTCATAGTTGGGCAAATGATTTTAGGAAAAGCAAAAGAAGTGGCTATACAAGTTGTTCTCAAAAATGAAATATTAATTAGCATTGCCGCATATTGTGAGGTATGGTATGTTCCTAACAATGATTAAACTCTACTGCACATGTAGGCAGTTCTGACCTTCCAGATTTAATCAGTGCTTCCGCCAGCCAATCAGGAGATAGCCTCTTTATAGCCCTTGGCTATCTAGCTGCCTCAGACACAGCACTCAGCATGCAATGTGTTTCCACTAGTGCCGAGCCCCCTAACTCTGCAGATCATTTCCCATTTACCTGCCTGTTAATTAAGTCTTTCCCAGTTCAGCTCCTGTGATAACCTCTGGTTTCCCACCAGTCTGTTGTTTCCCTGACTATTCCCTTGTGCTTTTCTTGTGTCTCCTGCATTCACCTATGTCTTCAGTGACCTCTGTGTTACTTGTGCCTCCTGTCCCTTCCTGTGTTCCCCTGTGTCTGTGGTGACCCCCGTGACACTGGTGTCTTGACCCCTGGCTTTTTCCTGGACCTCTCTTGTTTGCTGCCTGCATCGACCCTGGCCTTCTTTGACAATTTTCTTGCCTAGTGATTTGGTACCACACTCTGTTCTGCCCACTCTTGTATGCCCAAGGATGGCAACCTTGCAGCAGCCTGCAATGCCTCATCTTTACCACTAGAGGCTCTGAAGAAGACCAGGCTGTTGCTTCGATTCTGCACCTTAGCCATTCCAAGTCATTGGATTTGTGCCATTTGCATAAGAAATAAAGCTCACCACACCATCTTTAATAAGGTTACACCTTCTATGAGTTAATGCCCAATGCCTACCCTGTCATCGTCACCAAGGGTATTCTATGAATAGCCAAGGATTCCATTTTACCAATGTCCAAATGCCCATAAAGACTCGTCTCTAAGATCAGTAATTGTATTGTTACAGGTTTTTGCAATACAAGAAAAAAATATTTTAAAAAGGATTCCAGTTGACACTAAAATTGCCTGTTTACTGCTTACTTTAAAAGCAAAAAACTAGTAGGTTTTCAGAAGAGAAATGCCTGACACTCCATCATACCACAGAACAACTCCATATATTACCTGCTTACCAATAGATTAATAATAAATCCTGGTATTCTCTGTTCACTCTCCCCTGTGGAATTGTGCATTAAATTTAAAGGATCCCAGTGTATAGTCAAAGTTTTATGTGTAATGTGCAATAGACATCTTTGTCATAAAAAAACAATAACCTGCAACTAAAAATACATCACCTTCTATTGGATCAAAATATTTTTCAAGTGGTATAATGTGTACCTAGCATGTTAGCCTATACCACAATTGTCCCTCTTTACACGTTTTTTTGTAGCACTCCTTATCCACTGCTTGTTCTCGTTTTTTAGTATTGTGTCAGTACTTCTAGCGAGGAGCTTGTTTTTTTCACTTCACACATGAATTTATTTTCCATTTTTTTTTGGCCCAGAAACTCTCAAACATACTCTTCAACACTAAAGTACAAAATATCAATTTTGAAGGTTTCATCTCTGTAATGGTCTAACTCTCCCTGCCGTATATTACCATAGCTTTGACAATATGAACCTTTGTTGACGAAACAATGCAAAAGCTTTTCAATTCTTGGACCAAATTCTTCATGGTGTTCTTCAGCAAAGTATTTTTATGTAACAACTGCAATTACCATCTACAGATATCTTGGAACCTGGAAAAATCATTAAAATAGTTGAAAATCCTGGAAGACATATAGTTTGCACTGTGTATCATCACCAATGGCTGTTTTTTTTCTTTTGGAAAATATTGTCATTACCTTTTTTTACCCTTTTCATTGCATCGGAGTCTGCTGCAAATTGTTGTTCTGGATTGACTTACTGATGGTGATAACAGCTGAGCATGATTGAACATGAACATTGGCACAGCTACTTGTAGTCTCCAGCAAAAACTTACATAGCAAGGTGACGAGTGGCCCTTTAATAAATACCCTAAAGAATAGTTCACTAAACCCGATTACAATTATACAGTTGTATAAAATGTTTACAATAAAGGTGAATTTTTACTTTATGTAATTAATCTATTGCTACAGCCCATTCTTTTCTTTTTTTTTTATTTTAATATGTTGTATAATTAGTTACAATTAGCAGATATTTTCATACTATTTAGATTATACAGTGGAGGATTGAGATAGGTGTTGTGATAGTGACTATAACTTACCACCAGTTTTATTTCTATTTTTGGGTAAACAGTTAGAACACCTGTTAAAATAAAGCACCCCTACAAGGATCTTCATGGTAGAATCACCTGTTATTATTTTAATGCTACAAATTTAAAAAGAATGGAAAATTACAGATTAAAAAAGATTAAATTATACTTCAATTTCTATATAGCCTCATGTAGAAAGCTCATATTGGATATCATTGGTTGGGTTTTGATATAATGTAAACCAACAACAGAACTAAACCAGTTTGGTTTGTAGTTGGCGATTTTAAGCCAGTTTCCAGAAAACGCTTTTTCCAATTTCATCCAGCTTTTGGGAAACACACTTCTTGTCCTGGTGTAATATTGTCTACATAACTCTATAACACAAAGTAGGGAGATATTGTAGTTCACGTAGTCAGGGCTGATAAAAATGTTTGAAATTTTAGTGGACCATTGTCAACTAACCTAGGGAAGATAATTGATCGTTGGATTTTGGTAAGGTTCTAGAATTTTTTTTTTGCTTTAATCTATTATAAGATGATTATAACAAATAACTTTATTGGCATATGTATTAGATCATTTTGTCTATTTTACACAGGTGACCTCTTGTGTTAAAAAATAATTCAAAAGTAAGATCAGTTTTTAGAATTGAGGGACTTTCCCTTTAAATGTCCATCAAAACAGAATAATGTAAATATCAAAATTGTGCAATCATAAATAATATTGTCCCACTTTGACATTCAGATAACATTGCTCATTTTTGGCTATAGATTGACACCAGCATTTGCACTCATGGCATGATAGCAGGGTTTTTGGCAATAAGTGACATTGTCATGTTCTTCCAGTTCCCATGAAGGTGACCTATAATGGACCACACTGAATTTTCATGCCTCAGATTAAAAAAAAAATACACATAATAAAATACATTTATTATATAAATATAATTAGGAGAAAGAAGTCTTGGCTTCTTTGACAACACATCTAGAAGGTTCTAACAAATATCATGCATCTACATTTGAATTCACTTTTTTTGTATTTGTTTGTTAATATGAAGTTTGTTTGATATGTTTATTGATATAAAGTCCTGTTTAATATTGAGAACAATAGAAATAAAGTACAGGGGCAGGGCACGGCAATAGGTTTAGTTAACTGCTATCTTCTCTTGTTGCACAGTTACCTTCCCTTCATTCCTAGCACTTTGTTCAGTCATTGAGAGCAAATACAAACCCTGGGGCAGCTTTTTTCAACCTTTGTTCCTGAAGGAACATTTACATCTACGTTTTGGTTTCAGGAAACCCATGCTAATATCAATTTTCCATTGGTGGCCATTGGAAAGAAAGCCTCCTTACAGTTGTAGCTAGATTGTCACCCTTATAGACAATTTTAAAGGTTAAAGAGGAACTATACTCAAAGCTCCAAAAAAAAAATACACTTTCCTTCAATCCTGCAGGACAGTCTGATCACTCCAGGGGTGTCCTGCATCGGGTCCGATGTCGTCTCGGCATCCGTCCTGAAGCTGGCGCTTCGGGCGCCGCCATCTTCATCTTCTCCTCTGAGTTGTTCACCCTACGTCACCCGACCCAGGTGTGAGATCGGGTGACGTAGAATGAAAAAAAATCTGCCGATCTCACTGCGAATATCTGATTTTTCTCTTTGAGTAAAAAGGAGCGCCTAAGAGCCTCCCAGGTTGCCTGACGTAGGTATCCTGGGATGCTTTGCGCTCCCATTCATTCTCAACCGCTTAGGCGGCCGCGAATTAGGAAGCAGTGCTGCCTTTTTTTTTTTTTTTTAAAAAAAGGTGTTGCACCTAAAAAAATAAAAAAAGGGTTCTTTACATTTTTGTGTAAAGTGAAAATTCTGAGTTTAGGTACGCTTTAATACTGCCATGCAGCGGGAGCCATGAGGTCAATCAGCTACAGTTCAAGGAACCCCTAACAACTTCTTGAGCAGAAGTTTTCAACCAGGGTTGCGGAGAACCCTAGGGTTTTTCCAGAGATTGTTAGGGGTTCCCTGAACATCTACAAATTTGTGACTCAAAGTTAAGTTTAACTAATACCAGTGATCTTTTTGCTGGGTGGAATTCTTAGCACTGGCAAAACAGTTTAGGAGGCATGCTTCCCATTTTTCACTACAATAATGTACTGTGATCTGCGGATATAGTAATTACAGCCAGAGTTCCTTGAAGACCTGAAAGTTTTTTCAAGGGGCTCCCGCCATGGTAAAAAGGTCCAGAAACACTGCTATAGAGGAACCATGGGGTTATTTGAAACCCTGGATGAGAAGAGCTTCTCTATGATGGAACATGTAACTCCTCTTCATTTTGCATGACAATTCTGGTTTTGTTAATTGGCTGCTCAGCAACCTAGAAATGTCAAATGGATCAAAGAACCCTCACTTATAGGAAATATTTTTAGTATTTTTTGAAATTAGATATTTTTCTCTATATTTGTGATAATGTCTACAGCCTCCAATTTATTTGTTTAATTAAAAACAAGAGCTAAAGAATGAGAGTTTGATTTTGATTAGTAATTCCTAGGTGTTGCCATTCCCTTCTACATCTTACATGAGTCTAATCACACACAGCAACAATCACATTTCTTAATTCATTAATAGTCTAGTACACTTACATTTCTTTTTCTTTACATAAAAGAGCAATTAACTTTTTAAGAAGCTTATCTGACCCAAATGTAACTGAAATTAATTCTATCCTAATAACACTTTTGAGTTCTTTTTAGCAAGTCAATTGAAAAACACTGCAGGTAGACACTGGGTAGTCTTCATCTTAGGGGCTGTAAAATGTAAAAACATGTTAATGTCTCACACCTTTCTTTTATTTTAGTTTTACATCAGGTATACTACCTCAATTTTGTTGCCAGGAAATGTTATTAAATATATTTTTTTCTCATCAAACACTGCCTTCTGACACTACCTCCAGCACTCACTACTTACATAGGTGGGTAAACAGGCACACCCCTTAGCTTAAGAGTTACACCACAGAATTGTATTACATATTGCAGACAATGAAAGGCTAGTGTCTGGCCAATTTGGTTATTAAAATATAATTAAAAAGCACATTTCAGTTATTTTCAGTGATTCTTTACATGTTATATACTGTATATACTTGAGAAAATGAATCTTGGTTCATACACAAGTCACACCAATAGATGGTGCTGTGTCATCATATTAAGTGTGTAACAAACCCCCCCAAAAAAATTGAAGTGTGGTTTTTAAGTGTTTGTTTCATACGAGCCATCTACTGGTGGTCAATAGCCATGCACCAAAGATCATTTAGGAGCAAGTGACCCAATATAACCAACTCAAAACGACAAATGTACAGACTGAGCCCATATATTTTTTTCTTGTTAAATAAATATTTTAAAACAATCCACCAGCTATATGTGCATTCACCACAATTTTATTTGCATTTCGTTTGATTGCTTTTTTAAATATTAGCAATGATGGCTGCATTTTGTGCCCTAGGTTTATACTTGAGTCAGTGGGAGGACTTGGGTACAGTAATGGGTACAGTACCAACCCATAGTAATGGTGAAATTGGTAGGCAGATAAATTAGATAAAGAGGCTTTGTTTAAAAAATAGAGGACACTGTTTTGAGTTGAGGGTGGTGTTTAGTTGATGTATCCACTTAAGGAGGGTAAAAGTAGGAGGAGGGTTAAGCAAATGTAATAGAAGCCAATATTTTAAGTAAAGGTGTTCTTTGTTGGGCTTTCCATGATGTAAAGCCATTCAAAAGTGGAAAGAGTTTGAATGAATTGGGAGAGGGGTGGTGGACATGAGCTATCTAGAGCATGTTCCAGAAGTTTAGAGACAAAGGCCCTGATTTATTAAGGCTCTCAAAGGCTGGAGAGAATACACTTTGATCAGTGAAGCTGGGTGATCCAGCAACCCTGAAATGGATCTGGTCCGAATTAAAAACATTTGCTAAAGTGTATTCTTTCCAGCCTTGGAGAGCTTTTTTAAATCAGACCCAAAGAGAAAGAGGAATCTTGGAGTTGGGAAACAGAAAGAAGGCAAGTTTCTGTTTATTAAAATATCTTAATATACTGTAAAATGTTCCCCCTTACTTTTGTTCTGATTATATTTTGATTTTCCCATCACGCTGATCAGCAGGACAACCACACAGTGAACAGACAGAAAAAAAAAAACTTGCAGAGGCTTTGACCCTTCCATATTCTGTCTAAAACTGAAAATATGTTTTATAGGCTTTATATTCACTTAAACTGTGTTTTCAGCTATGTCTTCCTCGGTTATTCCACAATTTCCTACTGTGAGCTTCATCACTACAAGGGAAGAACCTGTCTGTGTTACTTATGGAAACACGGACAATTTTTTCTTTCAAAGTCATGAGACCCATTGGGTCATGTCTCCGGTCAGACACTTTGTTAAAGCTGCTTTAGTACACCTCATTCTAGTCACTGCCATTGCAGAAGAGACACATTTTAAGATAAATTCCTATTACATTTTGTAAATATCATTTTATTACACTCTCTGAATGTTTTTCTGGCTCATTGTAGACACAAGCTGCACTGCTGTTCAGCTGATAGCGGGATTGTATTTTCATTACGGGATATCGTATCAGAGCCTCAGGGGCTTTAGAGACTGTGTTAATAATAACAAAGAAACCATCTGGAAGTTACGCTGTGAACTGGTTTATGTGATTTTCTTTTACATGGTTAAAGAACATAACATTCCCTGAAATGGCAATACTAGGGTGAATCTTGTCATAGAGTCCAATAGCCTTTTTGAATTGAGGTCTACTTGAAATGTGTTATCTTTTGTGAAGTGTTCATTCTATGGGACAATTAAATATAACCTGTAAGGAGAGAAATATAAGAGCTGTCAATATTATTTTTTGGACAGTTTTAGACAGTTCATGGTCATCAATGACGTTGCAAAAACCACAATTATTAAACATGCATGTGTAACGTGTCTGTAATGTGTGTGTTCAATTTTGGTCATAGTTTGTTGTTATTGTGTATCATAAGTAAATTGTAAGGCGAAACATGTATTGTGTATGAATATTACAACGTACTAGTACTAAATAAAGAGACTGCATATAAATGTAGTTAAAAATTTACTGGTTTTAAGTATTATTGATAGTAAACCACAGTTTTAAAAATACCATACACAGTAAGTAAAGTTTCTAACATTGGGCACTAATCTGCCAAACCAGATGTTGTACACTAATCCCCATGGCCTCTATACCCGCTTGTGGATCAAAGAAGCACTTCCTGAGGTATATGATCCTTTTGGGATCTTTTATACACAGGAATAAAAACCTTTGTCATCTCTCTCTCTGGATCTCCATAGTTTTTTGGCTTATTACACACTCCAACTTCTACTTTTTAAAATCGCCTGGGCATTTTGTGTCATTTGTCTCTACTACCCTAGAGAAGCCCCTAAAGAAACCAATCAAGAAACAAGACTAAAATTGTACATCAGACTTTTCTTTCTATCCAAATACACCAACAAATTATATCTGTATGCTATAATCATGCTATAGTGGTATCGCGTCTAGAGCCTCTTTGGCCAAATTATACCTACTGTATATGGTATGTTTAAAACCATTGTTTACTATCAACAATACTGAAAAGATTAGGTTTTGTTTAAATGCCATTTAAATGCCCTGTTTGTTTCTCTATTTTATGTTCCTATTTGTTATATTAATTTGTGACTGGCATGTTTGCCTCCGGCATTCGTGCAAAAAATTCCTCGGACTTCCGATGGCTCCACGAAATTTCGGCTAACCGATTTTGCAAAACTATCAGAAGATCGAGGAAATTATAACAGGAGGATTCACAGGATTCCCTGGGAATCCTCCTGTTTGTGATCCCCAGGGCTCTAGAGGTTAATTAACCTCTAGTGAGGTTAATTACCTCCAGTGCCGGGGATCGCACACTGTTCTGAATGAATGTCCCTGATAGGTTGAGGAAAGCTTTCCTCAGGCAATCAGAGAGTACTAGAGGTTTTGAATAAAGAGACTTGTCCTCAATTAACCTCTAGTGCCGAGGATCGCACACTGTTCTCAATGAATGCGCCCACGGCCTTTCTTCAGCCAATGACAGAGCACTAGAGGCGATGAATGGGGAGACTTATTCTCATTTAACCTTTAGTGTCAGGGGATCCCACACTGACAGGAGGATCACCCTGTCATTGTGGGATAATCAGTAAAAAAATAAGTTAGTTACACAAATCACACACATTCAATAAATTACTTTACCATTAAAGCCTCTTTTTTTAAAAACATTTTTTTACACACAAATTTGCCATATTTGGTTCGAATATAAGGACAACCTGAATTTGAACACCAACACTTACCATATTCAGTATTATTTTTATTTATTTTTTTGCATATAAATAGGCTTAAAAATCAGTTTTTACTTTTTTCACAGAAACTGAACCAGCAGGAAGAAGAATGCTATGAGAAGAATGTTTCTTCGATGTATAGATAGGAGAAGACCAATAGTTGGTCTGAAAACAAATCAAGAGCGTTTTTTTTTAAACAAGCCAGTAGGTTTTTCATTGCTTGCCTAGAGAGGTCAGGACAAATTCCAGGGATACAGGAAATAGACACTAGTGACAGAGGAGCCACGGCAGACACAGGAAACACAGGAGTCACTGGAAGCAACAGGTGACACAGGAATAACCACAGACAGAGAGGAACACTGGAACAACACAAGGGAATTGGCTGGAAACCAACGGACTGGGCAACAAGGGGTTAAAACAGGAACTAAACAGGGGAAACACTGAATTATCCAATATGTAGAGGAAATGATCAGCAGAGCTAGGCGCTCGGCCTTAGTGGAGACACGTTGCACGAACACTGAGTGCTGTGTCTGAGCTAGCTAAAAAACCAGGAGGCTATAATTAGGAGGTCATTTCCTGATTGGCTGGCGAGTTGTGCAAAACTGATAAAACTTTGAAGAGCAGGCATTCCTGCGGTGGTGCCTGCACTTCAGTGAGGAAGGGGTAAGTGTTACAGCCGACTGCATCTATGTAGCTGCCTTTAATCTGCCAGGGAGACTACTACATTTTACTTGCGTCTGTGCAATTTTAATTTTCAGATTCTATTTATCTATATAACAGTTCCTAGCTATTTTGTCTTTCTTTCAGATATGTCTTCCAAGATTATACAAAGGACTCTCTAGCTTTGTAAACACAATTTTGTCTCCTATTTGCAGTCATTTAAAGTCTGCTTATGCTTAGAAATTCAGTTGTAGACTTGCAACACTTCAACTCAATTTATTTTTCTTTTGGCCTTTGTTTTTTCTCAGCAAATCTGTTGATGCAGTGCAGAGATAAAGTATAATTCTGTTTCCATTTAGTATTGTGAGCTAAGAACTTATTTTATCCCTAAGTAGCCAGAGCAAAGTTTCTCTAAGTAAATTATTTAGTATTTTAACTTTACTCTTTACTGGGCTTGTCTTAGGTGCGTTTGCTCTGGATTATGTTTTTAAAAGAGATATGACACTCATGTCTGAGAAAGATATCTAAAATATATCTGGCTAAAAGTTTGTGGAAACCTAATTATCAAGTTGTCCAAAAGTGTGTTGAAGCTTCTCCAAATTTGATGTTTCCGGTTATGGGTAATGTTAAACAATTGTTTGCTTCCAACCTTAGGGCAACAGTCTAGGGAAGGCTGTTCTAGCTTCACTATATCCATGCACAAAGCCAGCTTTAAATAGATAAGATTTGATGTACAGCAGCCCACGACCTTGACAGATTCCAGACCTCAACCCTACTGAATACCTACTTGATAAACCAGAATGGCAACTGTGATCCGGGCTTCTTGTCCAACATCAGTTCCTGACCTATATTTGGTATAATAAGTAGATACCACTAAAATCTTATGGAAACCTTCCAAAAGGAGTGAAGACATATATAGGCAGAAATGAAGGGCCAATTCCCTACTAATGCCTATGGTTTTCCAATTAGATATCCAAGGAACTTATACAGGTGATTTGGTCAAGAGTCCAAAAACTTTTGACCATATAAAAAAAAACATGCATGAGGTTTAAGGAAGTGACAGTAATTTAGTTTAAACTATGGACTTCAAATGTGAAATAATCAAGAATTGGATTAAGAGAGGATTATTTAATGTTTTCTTTTACTATGACTGTTGCCACCCTAAAAAGCACCTATCACCACATTTTTAAACATATAAAAGGTGGCTAGGAGGACCCTTCCCCTTTTGTCCTTTGGAGGGTGAATGGGAAACCAGCGGGCTGCTCCGATCTTGGGCAAACACAGAAGAGGCTTTCCTGGAAAGTAAAAACAATGCTGATATTAGGCATGTGTAGTGAGATCTGTACATTGTTTTTTGCATTTTCAGGAAGGCACGTCATCTTATCTTCCAAGATTGGGCGAGGTAAAAAGAAGATGGCGTCCAGTCCGTGCTGGAAAGAAGATGGGACAGCACAGGACCTGTAGGATTCAGTTTGCCGAGGGATTGGCGGCTTTACACCTGTAAAAGTAAGAATCATTATTTAGGCTGAAAGTTATGCTTTAAGCTTGGGAGATGTTGTCCTATTAGACAAAAATGTGGGTTGCTGCCTTTGAGCTTGCCAGTACTGTATATACTGTCATTTCATAACTAGGCACCTTCCGTACCTTATTATTTTGGGAGTTGTTATGCTAACAATTCAATCGACTGCATAACAAAAAGTTCAAAAAGGAGTTCCATTCTATTTCTCCTAATTGGGGATTGAATAAATACCTTCCACTGCAAAAACAATGAATCACTATGGTGAATCAGAGCACTGGTTGAACTGAATGATATCTCTGTTAGCAGGTAAAGCAATTCAACACATTCTTGTATTGAGCTGATTGCCTGGAGTTTTGATATAAACCAACCGTTCTGACCAATATTTAATGCTGCTCATACTGGTAGCTGTTTAATAACAAAATATAAAATGTTTACAAAAGTTAATATTTCATTTTTGGTGGCACCCAAGGAATTCTCATGGCCGTGTGCTTAACCAATGCTGTACTTGCCTTGAAGTGGTTTCAAAGCTTGAAACACCAACTCAACACTGAAGCAGCAAAATGAATTCAGCAGCAACATCTGTTAAAGCTCTGCTCTCAGAATATGGAGCTCTTTGGAGAATTGCAATGGTACACAGTTTCAGTCAATTAGCATCTGCTTTCTGCACATTCTTTTCACTTTTGCTAGTAAATTGGGGAAATAATCGTACAATGAGCCTGTACTGAGAATGCATTTCCATGTTTATGGTCTATGTACAGAATGAAGGAAAAATAAAGCTAAAATAACATTTTTCAACAACTATTTACATGAATTTGTTATTTTTCAGCTTATATGTTCCTACGTTAATTCATGGTCACTTGTATTGTTTCAGCAATTCATTTTGAAAATAAGTGATCTTAATATTGATCCTAAAATCATCATTAGATGATTTGCATTGAATGCTTGTTTGTGAAACCCAGTGTTGAAAATGCAATTCCACACACTGTCATTCATATCTCTACTTTCCTCTTCTCTGTTCCTCTGGATCTCTCAATATTTGGATATCTCAATCTAGTTGTAGTCACCCATAGTCTTTCAAAAGTACAATCCCAATCAATCTCAATAAATAATTGTCATATTTTTATCTCCCTTTCCCTTTCTTTCTCTTTTTGGGTCTCATATAATAAGGATACACTTTCATCAGTGAAGCTGGGTGATCCAGCAAACCTTGACCCGGGGAGCTCGGACCTTCTAGCCCATCCCTTATAAACACCATTGTCATAACTGCCATCTAATTCCTAATCTCCTCCTATCCCACGTTGTATACTAGCCCAGCCCCCTCTAGCAACACTACCCTTTTTCTTAACCCCTTAAAAGCTCTGGGCTAGGCCCAGCCCCCGGGCATGTAGTCACTGCGCCTAATTCTTACGGCTACGTGCCTCTCTGGAATGGATTTCTTAAGTCATTTGATATGTGTTAGCTCATTTGCTATTTGTTAGCAAATGTTTTCAATCCTGGACCAGACACATTTAAGGTTTTTTGGATCACCCAGCTTCAGTGATGAAAGTGTATCTTTTCCAGCTTTGGAAAGCTTTAATAAATCAGGCCTCTTTCTGCCCATGCCTCCTCCCCACCTTTCTTTCTCTCTACTTTCATCTTTTTCTCACTTTACCTTTCACTCTCTTTTTCTAGTTTGATCAATTTATATTCTTCTCATTGTATAATGTCTTCACAGTCTTGACATTTCTTCATATCTCTTTGTCCTATCATCACTCTTTTATTCCTTACTCATCTTTTCCTGTCCTCTCATTCCTTTTACCTCTCTTCCTCTTTATCCTTCATCATCTCCGGCTCTTTTTATGCTTCATTCTGTTCTTTCTTTTTGTATTCATCCTTCTTTTAATACAATTTTTAGTTTGCATTTCAATTCCTTAAAGCCAAACCTCAAAACAAAAATGTAATACCCTATCCTTCCCCCTCAATCTCTCAATATCTCTCATTTTAGCAATCTGTACTGTCTAGAATGCACAATAGTAACATTTATCCTTTCCACTTAATTTTCTCCTCTTGACTCTTTTTTTCTATGTTATTTGAAATCCACATTCTATTGGATCTACAATCTGGATGAGTGCCATCTATCAATCTCCGATCTCTCTTTTAGTTTTAGGAAACCATACTCAACTCAGTGTGATGTGTACAGTGCCATTCATTACCATCTATTTTATTACCCCACTAGTCGTCTCTCACTTTGCCCTATCACCCAATTTGTTACACAATTTGGGATTCTCTTAGCCACTCTCTATTAACTTTTCTATCTCCACCTCTCTCTTCTACTCTCTTTTTCTCCCATGTATCTCCCTTTCTCTTTTTCAGTGTGGAAGAAACTAAGTTAAGTAGCAGAAACATTAATTATATTTAATGCCAAATTAGACATTGCTGTCTGCGGATATTCCCAGCAGACAATATATTTTTCATTACCTCTCCTTTTGACAGATCCGTAGTTAACAATTACAATAATAATATCCTTGAAAAAAAACTCTAACATAATCTCAGCGAGTAATACCATCTCCTGTTCTAAAATAATTACATATTATGACATGTTAATATACGTGGATCAGAAATTTCTGAAATGGACAAATAGCAGGCATATCCATTTATTTAATTTATCGATCAAAATGTACATTTGGATGATGAGATTGAGATGGAATTTATGGTCAAAATACCATTCAAATTTTCAGCACCATTTGCTTTTTCCTAACATTCTTGGTTAAAGTTCACCTAAATTGTTATTTTAGTGTTTTAACGGATGCTTTTAGATATTTCCTGGGGACTTGGTTGGTGAGGTCTCTGCATTTGAGTTCCTAGGAATGCACACCTACTGTCACCATTAAGAGGAATACCTATTTCTCCTGATGTATTTTTCTTTTAATAATGTATATTATAGCAGGCAGAAGAAGAAGTTAAAACATAATAATATGAACAGTAACATCCAAACTCCCAATGTGGACAGGAATAGAATAGGTAACTATTAGAGTAAAATATTTCTAAGTATTCAAGTTATTCAAAAGCCCAGGAAAGTACTTGGCCTTTTACACACTAATTAAATTGAACTGTTAATATGGGTGAATTTCAGAATTAACAGCATGAGTTACCAAATTAGAAGGGAAATATATCTCTGTATACTTTTGACCACTGTCAGTCTTTTTATTGAATCTTGGAAAGGCTTCTCCTTACTTCCTGTCCCTGGAAACTTTACTCACCTCCAAGGGGGTTTACAATATAAATATGGAAAATGTGTTCTAATGCAGAACGGATGAATCAGAGGTTCAGGATCAATTGCCCTATCTTAAACAGAATGGGAAGGTAAGTCTTACCATGAGCAACAAAAATCAGAAATAAAAACCTTTAAAAACCTATAAAGCCTGCTTCCGTTTGTTATCCATACCTAAAAAGAAATACACTTAGCTTTTTGCTTGGAGTTTAGTTTTATTGCCATAAATGAAATGTAGGAATCTAATTTCTAATTTCCCTTTCACACTAGTAATATTTCCCTTGTAACATGTTTTGTCATTTCATTTTGAGGGGCTATTTATTCTGAGCAGTTCAAAGCATAAGAATATTTCATAAGAATACAAAAAAGTGAAGAGCTTGTAGACGACCAGATGTGTTTGATGTTCCAGACATAATGGAACATCCGGCAGTTGTCAATGAACATTTCAGCATTTGCCAGGTGGTGGGTCCTCAGAAGGCCAAATCTTGTTCTTTTTTCCATCTGACCACTTTTTTCTCGAGAGGAACATCTGCTTGAGGGAACCCAGGTTACTTTTCTGACCTAAGAAACTGAGCTAATCCACTTGTTTGCTGTCTAAAGCAGATGACATCTGTCAAAAGGAACCACACAGAGGATTATATATCTATGTAATGAGTTCAATCCATTACGTATAATTAAACAGGAAAAATGTAAGTTTCCCTATGGAATGGACGTTGTAATCTAAAGTTTTTACAAAAAAGTATAAGTATGTTCAGTCCATTGATGGTTGTGAAGTCTTGACTAGAGACAAGTGGAACTACAAAAATTTCACTCAACTTAAGTTTCTGCACCAAGTGCTTAAAATATTAGCAGAAAATATTGGGATTGATAAGCAAATATTCTGTTTTTCCGGCCAATCGGCAAACTATTTTCTAATATGGGGAGCTGGGTACTGACATTGGGGAGACACACCATTCAGTGGGGGGATTTTCATGTAGCTTTGAGAAAAGTATTGAAATACATATATCTTTTAAAATCCATGCTTGATGGAAGCCATAAAGCTGTACAGCGTCCAAATGTTTTATTAATATAAAATAGTATGGAGATATCTGGGTGGCTTAAAGCTCGGGGGCCGCAAGCATCCATCCTGCAATTTTCCTGGCCTTAGAACATGAGCCCAATATTCTTCCTTCACTAAAAACATGGACACTAGGCACTAGAACAGACGTATGTGTGTATTTCTCAGTGTATAAAATGTTTGGCAATTATTGTGATGTCTAATTAATTTGCATCTCACCTACGGTTACAATGGGGACTTGCTTCCTCTGCCATCCTGCACACTAGAGAACCCATAATTGTATGTGTCGAGGTGTAAGATTAATATCCATGGCAGGTAGTTTATTGCAATACTCTGTAGAATAAGTGTTTAGACCAATTTACACCTTTGCAGTCACAAACAGAAATATTTCATTAATACTGTTGTTTAGCTACCTCTTCCAGTTAGCACGGCTGTTAACTGTGAATTATTCTGTGTTTATATGGAAAACACATTTAGCTTCTTTTCTTTTTAGGATCTTTGCATGATTTATTTTTCAGTAACCCATTGTGACCAACTAGAACACATTTTGTACCAATCCACGTTTCTGAACTTGTGGCTTGACTATGGACTTCAAGCTAATTAAATGTGCCTAAAGTTGAACTCTATCAAGGTAAAGCCTTTCCTTTCTTAGCTACTTTTTCACCATGTATAATAAATCCACACCTTTATTAAAAAAAAATACACTCCTTGTGGAAAACTATCCTTTCATGATGATCACATTGGTAATGGAATAGATGGCTTAGGGATACGGATAGTCTTAGGGATACAGGGATGATTGCATCAATTTCCCCATATGGAAGCATCACCTACTTCATCTCCCAGTAATGCTGATGAACAGCCTTCAAACATTGCATATGTGCATATGGATAATGCACACGGTACCCCAAAACAGCAAACAGATGCAATATATATATATATATATATATATATATATATATAGTATCATTTTTAGGAATTTGGTAAGCAGTCAAGTATCTTCAGTCATTTTTGAGATATCTGAATACCAAAAAAATGCTACATAAGAAAGACTGCTTGGAAAAAATACACACAACAATCTGGAATGTCTAAAAGTTGTGGATCGCACTGACATAATGTAGAAGAGTGGATACAAAATGTTCATGGAGTTGCCAAACAAAGCAGGGCAATCCCGTACTAGAACCATGGTACCAAAGACTTTCCATTCAGAAAAAGAACTCTTTGATACAGAATATATTGAAAAAGGTAATAAATCATCATGGAGATAGGTTTGCTCAAGTAAGGACATGTTTGAGGGCTAGGGTTGAATTATGACTAGGGGTCAAATAGTGTCAGGAAGGCTTTAGGAAAAGGCATCTCACTCGTTAGCAGGGGCCTTGCACCCAACACTACAAGCACCCACTGCTAAAAGCTGTATGGTGCAAAAAAGATCATCTGCTCATTTTTTGCTAGCCAAGAAAATAAATGGGTAAATAATAAACTATTCTCACTACTTAAGTTAGGAATCAAAACATTACTGTTGTATATAATTACAATCACATATGGAAGCCATGCTACTGCATCATGGCTCATCTAATTAGCATGGCACATAATTCTAAACTACCTAAGTCTTCTAGGAATTGGGCATATGTACCAAAATGTACACAGGTTTAGCTTTTATTTACCCCTTCTTGGTATGTAGACCCTTTTTTATATCACTAACCAAGTGTAGTTTTATGACTGCCAGATAATCAACTTTACCCTGCTATAAGAAGCCCCCTACATTTATGAAAAATAAGTTTTCCCATTCAACCTTTTATTTTTTCTTTGTTATCTCATCTAAATGTGTTTTTGTGATTGGTCTTGCTTCTAATTTGAATTGGAAGCTTGCAAACCCTATGTGGTACCTAAAATGTGAATGTGGAGGAGATGACACTAATGACATGCAAGGTTGTTTTAGCTAACCAATTTCAATAAAATGGAACTTGGTTTTAAATGTTCTTGATGGGAGAGGTAAAATGAAGTTTTACTTTTTACAAATTGCCCCTTAGGTCTGTTATATTATATTGATATAAGAATGGTTCAGTATCATGAAACCTCATAACCTGAACTCATTTTTTGGTAACTAAACAACCGAACACTAATTCACATCTTTCTCTACTTCCATACACAAATCCATGCAAAAGAGTTAAAATACTACTGGTCTGATATTTTTTTAAACATAACAAGAGAGTGCCATAAATTAAAAGATTTGAAATAATTATAAGCCCAGGGACTTAGGTGCTCAAAGACAATTACCAACTAAACATTTCATTAATGAAATAATGATTAATTAAAATTACTAATTAAAATTTAGGATTATGATGTTGGTTTTAAGCATTACATTGCGTAATGACATTACCATTTTTAATCAAAAATTCCAATAAGAAAAAACGAGATGGAAGGAAATAGTTGGGGCTTCACAGCTCTGTAATTAGACAGTTCTACTAAACCCTTGGGTGTAACTCTCCCCCCCGCCCCACGTCTGTTGAACATAGGCTAGGTAAGTTTAATGCAGTGTAATTTAATTACTCATTAGACTTTCTCACTGGATATGAGGAGTCAATTTAAATGTTACAAGAAGTTAAGTAAAGTTTTGGAGCAGATGGATCAGCAAAATAATAAGAAGAATATATGTTACCAAACGAAAAAAAACAGTAAGCTCATACATTTTAGATTTTATGCTATTTGCCATTGCTTTGGATATTTTTTTACATATTTATGCAAGTCAAATAAGGTGAAACAAATAAGATTTGTTTGTACTTAATAAGCAAACTAGCTCTCATTGACCTTAAGCTAAGATTAGAGTGCATGTATGTCCAAAAATATTATTAAAACATATTCAGTACATTTCTCCAATGCCTGAACATTTATTCCTATTTTTGTTTCCTGAAAGTACAGAAAAATAAATGATAATATTGTAAAATCAAATGAATTGTTGAAATTTTATTTAAAAATCACATTTACCTTTAATTCCCTAGATCCCCCAACTGTGCAGGAGAAGTCCTGGATCGCGTGCTGTGCAGTCCTGGAATTCTCCTTCGTCTGCTCCAGGCACTGCGATCTTTAGCCTTCGTCTTCCTTCTTCTGGTCACCCGATTTTGCGCTGCCCAGGTGCTAATTCAGGTGATGTAGCCTGCTTTAAAGGGAAAAAAAAGACTGCCAATCTTACTGTGCATGTGTGAGATCGGCATCTCTTTCCCCTTAGTGTACAAAAATGCTTATTCTGTGAAAGCCCAAGATCAGGGCATTCGTAGAAGGACCAGCCAAGAGCCTCCAGGGATATGTGACGCAAGTATCCCGGGAGGCTCTGCACTCCCATTCAGTTTTTGTTTTCTTAAAAAAAGGGTGTTGCAGTTTAAAAAAGAAAAATGTTTTTACTTTATGTAAAAGGGTTGTCTATTCTTTTATGTAAAGAAAAAATTTTAGCTGAGGTCCGCTTTAAGCTCACATATCTTCTGCACTAAAATCTCTAGCAATGTTGTCAGCCCTACCCTATTTTCTTTTATATAGTACAGTGCACAAATCCCACTTCCATGGTGAACAGCTGAAAAGAATGGAAGAAGTAGACATGGCTGTCTTCTACGTCAACTGCTTGGCCACTCACTAGTTCTCTTCACCCAAAGAAAAAGTTCAGCGGTTACCCCAAAAAGGGGTAACTTCACCGCAAGCTCAGACAGAAAGTGGGAATAGTCATTCCTGGGCACCTCCCAGTGGTTGGAACCTATCCAGCCACTTAGCAGCCTGGGCCAGGATTCCTAATAAACATTTTACAGCAGACTGTACTGAATCACTTACTTCTGCCCTCGTTTGTTCCCTATGTGGGCTACAAATGGAACACTGCATCCAGCAACTAAACTGCAGACACATTTCAGGGGATATAGTAACTGTAACCCCACTGCAACCTTAGCAGTCTGAATTTAGCCTAGGACTAGTGGGCTACCATGTGAAAATAAAAGACAGCTTCCTGAGTAAAAGAAAAGTCATGCAACCACCACATTTTTAATAGGTAAACTGCAATATATTCTTATTCCTATTCTTAAACAGCAATTATACAGTGCCATATGGCAACATATTACACAGCGCTGTACATTAAATAGGGGATGCAAATGACAGACAGATACAGACAGTAACACAGGAGAAGGAGATGAGCCTGCCCAGAAGAGCTTGCAATCTAAGAGGTATATTATATTTTAGTTTTAAAGTTTTGAAATACTTTCTGATTGCCATAGGAGCCCAACATTTTATATTGTTTAAATGCAGCAAAGTAAGGACACAAAGCCCACCAAAGATGTGAGAAAACTTCTTTTTTCTTTTGTTACAATTTCTCTATAAGTAAATAGAGGTAAAGAAGTCAGGGAGCTTTTTCTCTCTATACATGATGAGTACAGAAAGTCTTGTCTCAGGAATCTTCCATATCGCACATGAAATTCAATAAAGGAAGCCTGTCAATCTCCAGGCAACAATAATATTGGAGTTGAATAGCGAAGTCATTTAGAAAATCTCTTACCTCAAATAATATCCATTTAAGAGAGTACAAACTGCACAATCTAAGCAATATCAATCAGTGGCACAAGTGTGCAATTTACAGCAATCGAGGCCCAAGAAATGTTAGTTTTTGCTTCTAAATTGCTGGCAAAATGTTTCTGACTTAAACATTCAGTAGCGACATGTGTTTGATTTTCAGAGAACACTGGCTACAGGAAAAAAAAAATATATTGATAAAATTTTATATCTCTTTAGGGTGTATTTAAAAAGCAGTTAACCTTACATGCAGTAAACATTCTCTAGTGAAGAATCTTCCAGGTCCATGTATTTTTAATGGCAGGCATTGAGCCAGCAAATTTTTGGCGAATGTAAGATTCACCGTATTTTCAAAAATATACTTACAAATAAGTGACAACTCGTCAGCTCTAAGTAAATTTATAACGTTTTGATTATTTATGTGTTTATTAGAAATATGGTAACTTTCATTTTCAGTCCAAAGGAACGTTCAGTTGAAATCATCTAAAAATGTTCCAGGTATAGTAAAGCAATGTGTTACAGTTCATTTCCTTATACAAAGCAGCTACACTCAGAGTAGAACAGTCTACGCTTTGTCAGGGTGGTGCACAGAAGGACACCTGTTATCTGTGTAAAATGACCAACAGCTAATGACACTCCAAGAGTGGAGAAGATAGACTTTCATAGGAGAACCTGGGTGATCCAGCAAACTTGCTTGATCACCAGGTTCTTCCATGATAGCCTCAGTGTTTCTCAACCTTTCAGGTCTTCAGGAAACCCCTGCTGTGATTCCTGTATCCACAGCCAACAGTATATTATTACGATAGTCAGTAGCATTTAGTTGGACCTTTTTTTTTCTCTAATTACAGCATGCACTCATTGTAGTATTGTATTGATACACTTGTGCAATATCACAACATTTATTTCTGTTGCATATTGTATCTGTATTGATGATGGGAGAGTTGGACAGCTTTATGAAGTCTTCTTTAGCACATCCTAAAGATTCTTAATGGGGTTAAAGAGGAACTAAACTGAAAACAGGCAAAAAAAAACACCTTCAATCCCGCAGGGCAGTCTGATCTATCTGGGGGTGTCCTGCATTGAGTCCCATGTCATCCCGTCATTCACCCTAGAGCCAGCGCTCCAGGCGACACCATCTTCTTCTCTTCTTCCGGGTTTTTCATCCTACGTGACCGGACCCAGGCGCGAGATCGGGTGACGTGGAATGGAAAAAAAACACACATGCGCAGTGAGATCGTCCATTTTTTTCTTTGCACCAAAAAGCTCCTTCGAGCACCCAAGAGCTTTGCGCTCCCATTCATTCCAGAATTAGGGGGCGGTGCTACACCCTTTTTTTTTTTAAAGAAAAGGGTGTTGGACTTAAAAAAAAAACAACAGATTTCTTTACTCTACATAAAAGGCTTGTCTACCCTTTTATGTAAAGGGAAATTTCTGAGTTCAGGTACGCTTTAAGGTTTGGACTTTGTGGTGGCTATTCTGTGTGAAAAATATGTCTCATTCATGCTGAGCCACTCTTCCACAATTTGTATCATGGAATTGTGATCTTGGAATATGTCCATGACATCAGGGAAAACAAAAATCAGTTTATTGCAGGTCATCCAGTATATTTAGGTAATCAGCTGACCTCATTTATGGGAACATAACATTGCTGAACCTAGACCTGACCAACTGGAGCAAGCCCAGATCATAACCCCGCTCCCACAGGTACCTCAGATCAGAACACAGCACCTAAAGGCTTGAAGACTTGGCCAGGCAGTGTATTCAAATTAATTTGGAGTAGATTCATTATATATATCTATAGACTATGAAGCAGCTTGAAGCCATCTTTGTCTTATTGCCAATAGGCTCCTTGTTTTAACTTACAGCTCATTGTCACATAAACATCAAATCACACAGATAGGAAGTAATGGAGTGCTCCTAATACCATTTCATTTTCATGATTCAAATATTTCCCTATTGCTCTTGAAATGGTTATATTTACAGTTCTTTCCCAGTGTACATGGAGGCAGTTTGATACCGCTATTTATCTGATTTTTCATTTTGTAAATTGCTGAAGCATAACACAAATAAATAGGAAAGCTTTAAAGTCCTGGCCGTTATACACTTTTTTCCTGTTAGAGGAAGGAAAATGCATTGCTTGGCTATGCGAATGCCAACAAACAAAAACAGCCTGGAAACTTTAGTGTATTTTCTTTGAGCTTACATAATAAATGATTTCTGTAACATATAGTAGAATGGAATTTTTTACAGGGCTTTTGTTACATATTTTCTTTTTCCTATTGTGATTGCTGTGTATATACAGTGTGTATATATTGCTGTTTATATTCAACTTGCTCCCTTTAGTCTCTTTTAAGTCATGGAATGTGTAATGATAAATGTCAGACAATCCGCTTATAATTGACGTGGGTCATGCATCACAAAATTCCCAAAGAGCCCAGTCATACTTTTTAGTAATACATTTTTATTGGTTGGTAACAATATGCCGTAAAGGCCAAATTATTAGAGGGATGGGGCATAAATGGGATGTATGTACATCCAATATATATTTTTCAGTATGTCTGCGATAATTACTCATTTTATATTTTGCTTATGCAAAAAGTTTTGTGTTGAAAGGTTTCTTACTTGGTAATCCTGCCAATAACATGACTTTCTGTTGCAGTCTGACAACACTAAGATGCTGCTTTACTATTAACATTGGTGTTGTCAACCTGCTGTACTTGCTTTGGTAGGTTGCCATTGGCCCTATTATCAGGCCTTTTAGATTGGCAGTCCAATGACAAACGGAAGGAGCGCACATAGCAAGCTGACAACACTGATGCTAATTGCAAGGCAGTGGATTAGCACTGTCACCTGCAACAAGACACATTGCTATTGGCAGAATATCTATATATAACAGGTTGAGATTTCTGCAAACTTGTGGCAAATGTGGTGAAGAATATATTTGGGCTTACATACACATTAATTCTAGACTTGGATAATGTTTTGTATATAATCTTTGACTCAAAAAACTGGATGAGAGACACTGAGCCTGATTTAATAAAGCTCCCCAAGACTGTCATGGGAGAACCTGTGCAATCCAGTCAACCTGGAAAGAAAACCTTTGCTGTTAGTTGGCAAATGTTGTCAATCCTTGATATATCTTTTTTGGTACAGGTTGTGTATGGGGTGAATATTAATGCTATAGCCAACCCCTAGGTTTGCAAAAACTAAACTTATTTTTGTATAATAGAAAATACAACAAGAGAGGGTTTTTAGGCTAATTATAATCAAAGTGCTTTTTTATAAATAAAAAACAAAGTAAGGGATATGTAAATATACAGTGTCAAAATAATTATTCTTGTTCAGAACTCCTACCTTATTCCGAGTAACAAACCAAGGGGGTTATTGGAACATTTTCAAGTGCATGGAACCTTAAATGTGTAAATTATGTTGAGTATCTACTTTCTGAATATAAAAAAAGTATCTATAACTTTTTCCTATCCAATCTGCCTTACAAGGAATGGGAGTGCCCTAAGATATGGGCACATTGGATAAGATATACCGGAAAATATCTGGTATTATGCTTACACCCCTGTCTCTCGTTTGGGCACTGAAGGGACTTTCCCTTGATGCCCAGGTCTTGCTATTTTGGAGTGTATTCTTCATGAGTAGGCATGTGAAGGCAGATGATGATAATATATACCCCATAGGGCCTTCTTCACAGGAAGGGCTAATACACTATCACTATTTTTATTCATATCCTTGATATAAATATATAAATAATATATTTATTTCACACTAAAACCAAACCACATCTTTAGTTTTGACAGAGAATAAGATAGTAACTCTTTGTTTCCATATAGATAAAAAAGTATCTTATCTCCTCCAGATACAGTTCACCATGCAAGCGCAACATAGACCGCATGCGTGGAATACACACTAGGACTCATGAATGAAAGGGCAGGAGCAATAGACTGAAGTAAGGGGGGAAGCACCTCTCAATGTCTCCCTAGACCCTAGTAAGAGCGGAAACCAAGTTGGCTTCCTGTTCAATACCACGCACGCGCAATAGGTGGAGCAGGCGCGGGTAATACATTTTTACCCATGTAAGTAAGGGTGGAAGCCCTATAATGGAACTGTCTATAGAAAACTTCCAAAGCAGCAGTCACTACTCTCTCTGCTATCACATCATTTTCCTTGTCAACTGACCTACTCTTCAACCTATTCGTTGTTCTTCTTCAAACAATCCTTTTACTGGAAACTAAGTAAGAAATCATCGAATTGTAGATATATTTTTTGTATCAATAAATGTAGTTTTAACCATCAGCATATGTTAGAATGCGACTCATGTTATATTATAGTCTGATTTGTTATGAGATGTACCATGTAGATAATTGTAACACAAAGGCTATGTCATTTTTCAGTGTTGGTCGCAAAAAATCCCCCGAGGAAGCCTTAATGGCGAAACGTGTCTTGAAATAGGAGACAAAACACTATACTTATAAAAGACCACCAATTGGATCCTGTCTATCTAACTGATTTCCCCTGGATTCACTTTTCTTTCTTCTTCGAATAGGAGCGTATGTCTAGTTTTGAAAAAAAACCTCCCTACTCCATGAACTTAATGCGGAATAAGGAAGGGGTTCTGAACAAGAAAAAATATTGTGGCATTGTTTATTTACATATCTTTTTGTTTTTGTTTTTTTTTTATAAAAAAGCACTTTAATTTTTTTAGCCAAAAAAAAAAACCCTCTCTCATTGGCCCTGATTTATAAAAGTTCTCCAAGGCTGGAGAGAATACACTTTCAGAAGTGAACTGGGTGATCCAGAAAACATGAAATGGATTTTTAAAAATAATTTTCTATTTGCTAGCAAATGTTTTGAATCCTGAACCAGATCAATTTCAGGTTTTCTGGATCACCCAGGTTCACTGATGAAAGTGTATTCTCGCCAGCCTTGAAGAGCTTTCATAAATCAGGGTCATTGTATTTTCTCCTATACAAAAATAAGTTTAGTTGTTGTCAATCCTTGACCAGATCCATTTCAGTTTGTTGAATGACCCAGGTTCACCCATGATAGTTTATTTCTTCGGAGAGCTTTATTAAAGCAGCCTCCTTGTCAGTATTTCTAAACCCAACAAAATGCCTGCATGTCACTTATAATGATAATTTATGTGGACAGGTCAAGGGTGCGCAAGAGTGGTCTCTTGGGTCATATGATGCTTTTGTCATACCCAAGTGCCATTGGATTGCTGGATGCCCCAAAATGTGTGATGACAGATAAACAGGGCAGCTCTGAGCCACCTCAACAAACCAATACCTTATTTTTCTGATGCCTTTTTCCTCTTTCCATCTTTGGAAATCTGTGGCTAAATCTTGGAAAAGAACTGTTGAGAGAAAGGGGCAAAAAGAGTGTTAAATTGAGTCAAAAGACTCTTTAGAGTTTAGAAGAAATTAAGCCACCTCATCTTCCCTCCTAAGCCATCCATCTTCCCCACCATCAGTTTTTTCTAATCAGTGCATTCTAGCACCAACATTTACTAAAATATTGGTGGAGGTGGAGCATGTACCTTTGGGCATCATCCCTTGAGTGTGCCAAGTATTTAAATACTGTTGTGCTAGACATGACTGTAATACCTTAGAAAGTGAAAATAGTGTTTGGTTTGATAATGACCATATTTTTTAAAGCACTATAGAGTGTAGGAATTTGTATGAAGGTAATAAAGAAAAAATCAAGGTAAACCATTTTACAGATGAGAAATAATTTTAGATAATGCTGCAGTTATTTCTGAAAATATGCTACACTGAATTATCCTTAATACGTATGACCAGGACAAGTGCTCTCGTCAGTCACATGACCGCCATCTGCCCGGAGGTGCAGATTATTTGTCACGCTCATTGTCCACTGTTGCTATTTTAGTTGCTTCTTTAAATCCTTTTATTGAAAGCAAAAACGCTGAATTTGGAGATTCAGGTGACCCCTAACACACCTTGATTTCTCAGAAACCAGCAAAAATAGTATCGTAATTGAGAGTGGAGAAAGAAACTTGATTATATGGCATTCACAGAAAAACTATTATTGCTTGAAAATAGCACTGCTTGGACAATAACAGTTAATGTGCTTAGAAATTATTAACAGGCAAAAACTGCACTCTAATTCTCAATAGATCTGAATGGAAAGAGAAAAAAATGTCTATAATTATTTTGAGGCGGTTAAAAAAAAATAATAAAAACACCAGAGACAGCAGTATAAAAGAAAGAAATTAGATATTATGCATACATTTCTAGGTAGTAAACAAAAATTGGGGACAATTTATTCTCTTTAATAAATTCCATAACATAAATCTGTCTGACTTGACTTCTTATCTATAGTAACATAAAGGGTTTTTTCTTGCTGGGGTCTTTCTTGTTGAGGAATAAAATAATCCAAGACATATATACATTATCAGCTAGAATTTGTAACCTATAGCATGCTCCTTGGTCAGCCTTTATACTCCTAAAAGAACCCCTAAAATAATTTTCAGATTTTGGGCAACCCCTGCTAAAGTTATTGTATTGATAAGTAGCAGAAAAAAGCCTCTTAAAATGGGGGTCAGTAAAAAAAGAATGCCTTCCTTACAATGGTGGCATCATTAAAGCCATGAGTTTGGCCCAATACCTTTGCAGACCTCACAAAATGGGAGTGCAAACCCCTAGTTCATGAAAACCCCTAAGAAACGCATGTTGAGAATGACTGGCCTAGGTGTTGGACCTCAATGTTTCTGAAAGCTGAGATCTCTACTAAAGAAAGGCCCACAGCAAAAGAAAGGAAACAAAATAAGCAGAGGAACTGCATTGACAGTGTTAAACAGGGGGATACAGGAGAGAGGGCCTCAAATGGGAAGAGAAGTGGAGCTTAGAGAGGCTTAATTAATAGATAGGTTGATAGGTGGTTGGTCTGGTGGGTGGACGGTACTGGCTCAGGTCTGAGCAGAGCAGGAGTAGGAAGAGGATCCATTTACACTCCCCTTTCTAAAAAAAAAAATAAGAAACACTAAGAAGTGCTTTTGTGGATAAGTCTTATTGTCATGGCAGTATCGTGTGGGTTGTAAGGTCTTTGAAGGTCTAATTGTGGATAGGAAAGCAATGGGTAGGAACTGAATCAGAAGTATGAAGTCCATTATGGGTGTTTGAGTTAGGAAAAACTCTTGGAACTCATGAATCATCTCCAAGGCGAAGAGTGGTCCTTTCAGATACAAAGTGGTTAATTTAAGTGTCATCATGGACTTTTGACTGTTTTAATTTGAGGGGTAAAAGTGAGAGGTTTGGTAAGGTATCAGTGGAGTTGGAGGTAACCCTATCTAATCCACCCAACTCAATATGTGCAACCAACTAACATGGTTCCTCATCATGTTAACATCATGACAACTATGATAGAAGAAAAGATGACAACCCAAATTGTCATCCTCATAATGATTGAAAAAGCTGAGTGTATCTACAAACTCAAGCGTTAAGCCCATTGGAGACATATGAACCTATTAGGTATTGGATGGACTTTAAAAACTGAATTTTCATCTCTCTTCTTGTTGTGAAATATTTTTAAATGCTATCTGGACTGACAAAGAATCTTGCAGAGTGCCAGACGTCAGGAGAATGACAGACTGTATATTCCTTTTAAGTTATTTTTTCCCTAAGTCTTTAGCAGTTTTTCTCACACTTTCTATTAAAGAAACACTGTGATGTACAAATCCCACTCCAGGGAAACTAGAATTCGACTTGAAGTTATAAGGATCCTGTTATCTCACAATGTTTCCCAAATCACACAGAGCCCGATTTTTTTGATATGTGGTAGGTGAAATATGTCAAGGAACGTATTGTAAACTGATAGCACAACATCAACAGGCGGAAACAGATGGTCGGTCTTAGTGAACCTCTGGCACATTTCCAGATTGCATTTCAGAAGAACTATTACATTTACTTTTGTGTTGCCATAGCAGCCTAAAATTCTCACCAGAGTTTATAAAGTTGCTAGCACTGTGCACGTCAATAATGATACTGAAGCAAGTGATATAATATTAAAATAGTTCCTTGTTGGCTGTGTTGAAGGTTTGTTAATCCTGGGTGCATGACACTGTGATGAGTAGGCAACTAATCTGGAGAGAGTTGGCATCTCTAAATTCCAATTTCAGTTTCTTGGAGAATAATCCTTGGCGTATGCTTTGAGCTTCATAGCTGGATATCTGCATTCCATGATTTTGGAGCATTGTTACTGCTTGTGTCACCAGTTTTGGAACCAGTTAGGTGATGTCACTTCTGTCCCGCATACGGATTCCCTTGATGGAAAGGAAGCTGTACTTGGGAACCTGCAGTGCAAGGATCCCCCTGTTTTTGCATTCTTTACCACCTCTGCTGCTGCTTTAAAATGTTTACTCCAAAAGTTATAAGTTCACCAATCATCAGCAAAACATCTCTGAAGGCACCAAGGATCGGCTTATGCTAATAGAACAGTGTGGTTAAACAATTTTCACACCTTCTGGTCCTGGATAATCAACATCTGCAGTGTCATTGGTGACTGGTTTAAGGTGTGGATAGAATTGCTGGGGTATTTTCCTAACTGTAAAATACTGGTGAAGCAAATACCTTCCATATTGAAAGAACCAGTTGAGTATGACCAACTACTAAGAAACTAAGGTTTCTTTCAATTATCCAATTTTCCACCTATTGCTAATCTTTTCAATGCTTTGATGAAGCCAGAAATTTTCGTTTAGTTCTCACAATCAATTAAACAGTAACCGATTGAGGATCAATTTATTTAGATGTTTTGAAAAATTGTGATATTTTTCTAACAAATAAAAAAGTTTTGGAGCAATCATTTTGATTCTTTACCTTTTGTTTGGAAAAACATTTCCTGTAGCTGAACAGAGCGACAGAGAAATGAAAGAGAGGTAAATATATGCATTTGCGCAGGTCAGCATTAAAGAGAATGCTACTTTGCCCTGCATAGGCGAAACATTTTCATTTTAAGGGGTCTATTTTTAAAGCAGAGAATCAGACATTCAGCAAACATTCTCTTGTGGTGAAGTGTCCTCTTATGAAGTTTAAATGCGCCCTTATAAAGAAAATAATTTGCATTTAAAAGGTGACTCTTCGTCACATCTGGCAGACTGCGTAGAAAACTATTCTAAAAATTACAGTCATATATTTTCCTGAGATGTAAAATTGCTATTTAATTTCAACAAAAGTACTGTGCTGACACAGATTAATGCACTGCCTGCTTTTTCCTTATGCAATTAATTAAATTGCTGATAATCAAATTCTGACTAATTAATGTTTAGTAGATTTAGAAATAAGCAGTTATTTGAAAGTATACTTGCGGAACATAGAAAACCTGTATAGGAAAATGAAGAACGATGGATTATTTTCATTAGGATGTTATCAAAATTTGTAAAGGGCGTAATATATAAAAGCTGATTGCGTTGCTTATTATGAGGGGGTGCTGAGAATTTCCTGGCTGTGCCCCCTTCCAGATGAAATCGAAAAATGAGTGTGGGGGCATATGCCAGCCTAATATCTTAGTATATGTAACTGTGCAAGTAGCAGGTCTTTGCGATTCCTAAAACTGTTTTTTTCTTTTAGTGAGAAGCTGTAATGGACATTGTTGGAGTTACGGGCCGTAAAGAGAGGCACGTAGCCGTAAGAATTAGGCGCAGTGCCACATGACCAGGTGCAAGGCATAGCCCAGAGCTTGTAAGGGGTTAAGGAAAAGGTAGTGTTGTTAGAGGGGGCTGGGCTAGTATACAACGTGGGGTAGGAGGAGATTAGGAATGGGAGATGTTAAAAGGGGCTGGACGATAGTGAGAGGCCCTCTTTTGGAAAGAAAAAGTTTCCCACCCACCCTCCCTCTTATGTTTAGGTAGAGTTGAGAGGTGGGTTCGTTTAGCGGTTGGGGTCTTGGAAGGCAGGGATTCAGTGTATTGGAAAAGTGGTGGATTTTGGCAGGGGGGACCCCCTTTGGTGGGGTCTCCCCCTTTATGGTGAACGGATGATTATGGCTCCTGAAGGCAGTGCTGGGCAGCTAGGGGCCAAGGTGGAGATGTTGGAAGAGTTCAATTCTTGTTGTGTGGGATTTTGCCTTCTGAGACCTGCAGCTTGGTTGTTTGGGTGTATAATTGGGAGTTTGATAACATTATGGATACTGTTGTAATGATTATGTATTATTAAAAGGGGAATTAAGTTGTTGGTTCATTAAGCTATATTCAATGTAATATGTTAACATTATATATTCCTGTTTTAATAATAACTATATTAATAATGGAGTGTTGTGTTAATTTATGTTAATGTATGCTTATCAAAGTGTAAAATGTAATTTTATTTGGCATTTATTTTATTTGGATATTTGTTTGTTAATTATTTGGAAAGTTAACTTTATTTAATGGTGTTGAAAATAAACGGCTGCTTGCCAGCCAATTTAAAATCCAAGATTTTGTGTTGGGATATTTAATGGGGGGGAGTGGCTGGTAAGCAGGGGAGGTTTGGTAGTAGGCGGTAGTTATGACAATGGTGTTTATAAGGGATGGGCTAGAAGGTCCGAGCTACCCTGGTCATGAAGTTTTTGTTTCTCCAGGGAAAGTCAGCAAAGGACATTCACACTGAGATGTCACAAACACTGTGGGAGAAGTGTCCTTCCTACAGCACTGTCAAAACCTGGATATCTCATTTCAAGACTGGGCATTTCACAATTAAAGATGAGCCTAACCTCAACTGACCCGGCAACCTGAGATGCTGTCCATGAGCTGATTATTGAGGACCGGCGAATATCTACAAAAAAGATAGCCCAGATACTTGACATCTCACTGGAGTGTTGGGTTTGTTATCACCACTATCCTAGACATGCGCAAACTTTTAGCGAAGTGGGTGCCGAAATGTTTAAACAGTGATCAGAAGAAGGAACGAGTTGAAGAATCCAAAGCTATTTTGGCCCATTTTGAAGCTGCACAGGACTTTTTGGCTAGGTTAGTGACTAAGGATGAAACCTGCCTCCACATCAATGATCCTGAAACCAAGGAACAGTCAAAGGAATGGCGCCACAGCGGGTCCCCGTGGCTGAAGATGTTCCAAACCCAGAAATTGGCCAAAAAAACATGGCGTCCTTTTTCTGGGACAAAGACAGTATTCTGTTGGTGGACTACCTACCTCAGGCCTCTAGTATCACCGGACAGTATTATGCCAACCTCCTGGACCAGCTGAAGGAGGCAATAAGGACAAAATGCTGTGGAAAGTTGACCAACTTAGTTTTTTTTTTTGTAGGACAATGCACCTGCGAACACGTCCAAAGTTGTGGCTGCAACACCCTGGGTTTTCAATTTGTCCACCATCCCCTCTACTCACCTGACCTGGCCCCTTCGGACTATTATCTGTTCCCGAATTTGAAGAAACACCTGAAGGGGCAACGTTTTTAGGACATTTCTGATGTCAAAGATGCTCCTGAGAGCTGGTCTGCAGCCCAACCAAAGGACTTTTATTTGAACGGTCTAGAAAAGCTGCAACTACGCTGTACCAAGTGCAGCAGTCTCAGGGGGAAATATGTTTGATAAATGTGTTATTTCATAACTC
>NC_092865.1:60317008-60327074 GCF_032062135.1 Pyxicephalus adspersus | reverse complement strand
TCCTTGATGTTCTGAAACAAGTGTAAGGGCAGCAGATCTACATATGGTTACGCAGAAAATTGTTCCTAAGAATCAATTCTTTAAGGAAAACACTTGTAATATAGTTTTCTAAGAATCAGAGTATTTCCAATTCCTGATTAGAGACCACAGAAGCCTAGATGGTCAGGCCACATTCATCACCAGATTGCATCAATTATAGCTGAACTCCAGGTTATTATAAAAAATGTAATAATGCAGCTCTATATTCAATAATCCATCATTAAGTGTATTTTTTACAAGCAGTATAGGGGGTCTAAATTTTACCTGGTGCAGTCCCTGTACAGAAATGCTTAGTTTAATGGGATAATGATTAACACAAGGAGCCAATCGGTTGTGCTGCAGTGCTCATGTGTTAACAAGGAGCATGCTAGTAGAAGAAGAGAGATGATTGACTGCATTGACTGATATACTCAGTAGTCTGCTGCTTCTTCTTTCATATGTCCAATCAGAGGTACTGATGGTGGGGATCATAGGTGTTAATAAACAGCAAGATAGGTCTCTGGTGTGTAAATCTCAAAACTGGATAGATGGAAATACAAAAACAGCTGTCATTTCTGTATTTATCTGATATTTTTGTAAACTTAAGACGTATATATGTTGTATGTTAAATGTGTTTATTTTCTTGGTATACTAACATGCCTGTTCCATTTCTTATAGGCTAACAAACAAAAAATATTAATAATTTGTCATTTTAATATTGTAATGATATTTCACCAATTACAATGTTAAACAGAGGGATGTTAAACACTGGGATGCAATGTAGTTTTGTGAAAAAAAAACATCCAGCCTCTATGCAATTATAGCCATGATTTACACATGGAGCAAATTAACACAAAGGAAAGGCTGGCAACAAGGTTAGTGGAGTTAGTGAAGTGACTGGGCCTGATGTATAAATTAATAAAAGCTGGAGAAAATAGACTATCATAGGGGTACCTGGGTGAATGGATTTGATCCACGATTCAAAGCATTTGCCAAATGTCTTTAAGGCAATCCATTCCAGATTTGTTTGATCACCCAGGTTTACCCATGAAAGTCTATATGTTTATATATCTATGTTCTATAGTCATAAAGAGTTTTAATAAATTGGGTCTACTGAGTGTAACTGCACTAGGACAGGGAGTGTGTTATTCACAGGATTAACTAATCAAAGTCAAATGGAAGTCACAACTTCAATTGTTAGCTCCTTCAGCAGAAGGGCCACCAAAAGAGCCAAGAGAGAAGTCAACTGAACCATGCACATTCTATCAGTAGGTCAACTGTACAACACTAACTTGTCACAGGTATCTCCTCAAATGGAAATGTCAACCCCCTGACCGCTGTGAACTCCAGTTCCATGGCCCAACCTCATGGAATACCATATGCATAAACCATTACAAGCTCCTTCTCCCCCATGGGATGATCCTGCTGGATTTCACTTTTGCCCACATTAAAGTAAATCCACTATCCATATCATATTTCAACTTACTGCATATTACAACTTATCAATTAGCTTCTTCACTTGTGATTAGGATCTGTTAGTACAAATTATTTTTATCTACACTGTTTAGGATAATTAGCAGAACTTCCATCCTTTAAAATACAATGTCGCTGTACTGGTGTGTTTTATTTTTACTTATGGAAGTACTCTTTTTTTTTGCTTTTTTACTTTTATTAGTTTCTCCTTGGGAGTATAGACAACCCAGGGGGCACAGTGTAATACTGCATCCTCCAGAAATAAGGGTACCCACAAACAAGCCCAAGAACGAGAGATGTATCTCTTCTTCATAAGGAGTTGGTTACAACGAGTTAACATTCTCCTGCCATTATCCCTGACTAAATATCTGTCTTCTATTGACCAGCTATTCGGTATCCTTGTTCCGAGGGCCTCCTAAAAGATTCCACACTCTTAGAAGCCCATTTTTTTCAAAATTTGAGCCCATGGATCCATTTTAGGTAAAGGGATGGGACAGTGTGCAAAAACCAACTCCATCTAATCTGAAATCTTTTCACTGATCCACAATATTCTGATAGTTTGCACATTGTCATTATTAATGCCTTATGCTTTTATGTGTAATTTTAAACCTCTGCCCAGCAAAAATAATATTCAAGTATCACAATGCAGGCACAGGGAACACAGGAGACACTGCAAGCAACAGGAGGCACAGGTGACTCAGGGATATCCACAGACAGACAGGAACACTGGAGCAGCACAGGGAAGTTGGCTGGGAACCAACAGACTGGACAATGAGGGGTTAACACAGGAACTGGACACAGAAAACTCTGGGTTAAGCAACAGGTGTACAGGAACTAGCTCACAGAACTAGGGGCTCGGCACAATGGAGACTTGTTGCACAAACACAGAGTGTAGTCCGTGAGCTAGCTAAATAGCCAGGGCTGGTCAAGAAGTTGACTTCTGATTAGCCAGCGGATTGGACAGAATTTTTAAACCTTCCAAACAGAAGCATGCACAGAGTCGGAACTGCCCGCATGCGCAGGGGAGAGATGCCTGCGCTTTAGTGAGGGGTAAGTGTGACACTTTGGCAGGTAAATGAGAAAAAATGGTAAGCATATTTGCACGTGATGGCAAAATGTACACTAAATGTGAATTGGTAAGTTAACCACCTAAAATCAAATCATAAATTACCACATCCCTAAGGATAATCAACAAGCAAAATTAAAGGCCAAGGACCAAAAAAACTCACTTACAGGTGAGGCTAAAAGTAAGCAATTTTACTGGTGAGGATAGAGTTAAAACATCAAGAATTTTTATTATGTATCAAGAATAAAAATATGTGCAAAAAAATATCAATAGTTCAAGATTTTTAACTGATTATTATTGCATTTAGTACCAAGGCCAACACATTTTGCAGGCAGATTTCGTGCTTCTTTAGGGGACTAATGGGGAAGGGTTCTGGGGGGGGGTCTGGATTGATGAATTGAGAAGTAGTCCTATAACAATATTTTCATTATAGCAAAACCCTGAGTGCCGGCACTGGATTTGATTTACTTTAAACAGGGAATGTACACTAATGATCTAACCCACCACATAGGCTCCTTTATAGAGTCTCCAAGACTAAACCAACATGGATGGTGAATCAAGTAAAATCCATCAGATGTGTTGTGGAGAGAACAAGAAAGTATTTTTTCAAACTTTTCTGAGATCATCAGTGTCCAGCTGAGTTATTCTTACTGGATTGTTGTGAGGAGCTTGTTTTTCTAAATTTTTGACAGTAAAATCTACTTTTTGTGTAATTTTTGTTTTAACAAAGAAATAATACCGAGTTTACAGAGCCTTGTGATTTAGCTGAGGAGAGAGAAGATCAAAATGTGTCTGTGGATCCAATTGTCTGATGGAAAGTTTAGGGTGGTATTATGATAAGTGATTGATGTATTATGTATTGATGTATTATGAGTAAGTGACTATGGGCCATTTCAATTATGTGTGTAAAGTGCAGCTTGAGCTAACAATCCTGTAAACAAAATAGTTTTCAACATACAAAGCATTGGTCAGACCTCGTTGGAATATGCAGTCCAGTTTTGGGTTCACAGTTCACAAGAAGGTCATTGTGGAATTGGAGAGAGTGCAGAGAAGGACAACTAAATTAATAAAAGGAATGGAGAAGCTCAGCTATGAGGAGAGATTAGCTGAACTGAATGTATTCTCCCTTGAGAAAAGATGTATAAGGGGCGATATGATCACTCTGTATAAATATATAAATGGTCCATATAGAGAACTCTCTTCACAATCATTCAATTTAAGGCTTTTGAAAGGACAAGAGGGCACTCTTTGTGCCTGGAAGAAAGGAAGTTTATTTACCAGATAAGGAAAGGATTCTTCACTGCAAGGTCTGTGAAAACGTGGAATCGGCTCCCTTAGGAAGTAGTTTCAGTAACTAATATACAACTAACTAATATATATATAACTAATATTCAGTAACTAATATACATTGCTTTAGGAAAAAACTGGATACATTTCACAGAATATAACTGGTTTAATATTTAAAATAAAGACAACAGAGTTTGGTGATCCAGAGCACCAGTTCACAAAAGGGTTGTATGCTTGCTGTTTGCAAGGTATTTGGCTTGATTTGGGCTAATTGCCAAGCCCCCAAAACCTACTTGTGTTTTAAAATATAAAGGTGACAGAAAATATATTTGCAATGCCAGCACTTGGATTAAAAAGATCATTATTTACAGTTTTCATAGCTAAAGCCATCCTAGACAAAGGCCATTCAAGTTAGTCAAAGCTTTGGTATTACCAGCCCAGGACATAATTTTTTCTAGAATAAGGCTAAATTGAAATTTTTTAAGGAAAACTCAATGCGTCCCAGGAAATCTCTCCATCCATTGCATGTGCTTTCTAGGGACATCCACAACTATATATGCAGCAAAATCAAGCCTACAGGTTGACAATCGAAAATCCAGCCATCGATAATCCGAATCCTTCAGTTTATCTTGTGCCTGCACAGTGCGAGATCGGGTGACCTAGGAAGAAGGCAAAAGAAGATGGCGGCGAACCATGACGAAGGAGGATACCGGGATGGCGTGGGACCTAATCCAGGAAAACTCTGGATGCATCGACGGCTCTATGAAGGTAAAGGTGAATTAGTTATTTTTGTTCAGTTTACTTCTGCTTTAATTTCTCATTCAATACTGCAGCCCCATTGACCATAGACCACAGCGGAGTACCAGTCCACTGCATGGGGACCCCTGTTGCTATCTAGGTGCCTAGAAAGAAGGAAAGAGAAAGAAATATATGTGTGTGTGTCTATATATATAGCTAGTAGCCAGTCCCTATATTTTGTAGGATATAGAACAAAAGAAGAATTCCTGACCAGATGCAAACACTATCCCTAGAATACATGTAAATGTATGCAGATGTGTCCCCTGTGGGTGGCTGCTAATAGTCCAAGAGCTAATAAAATGCACTATTCATATTCACAGAAATCCTCTGTAATATGATATTGATTTAGAATATATTTCGGTTTAATGCTAAAATAGCAGCTTATTATGTTATGAAAAAGAAGAATAATCAGTAATTTCAGGTGTAATATCAAATGTCACTTCTCTTTCCATTTACAATCTCCCAGCGAAGACTGACAATGCATTCTTCATGCTAAGCTCTCGACAGGAAGATTTTATTAAGTAGAAGACAGTTCTGACATTTTCGGAGAAGAAACTCTCACACTTGTCATTTTTGCAAAGTTTTGATTTGTTGCACTCAATAAACCATGACATTATATCATAAGCAAATCACCGGCACCATTAATTATTGTATTATAAAATATTGTGTAAAGCGTATGTATAGTCAGAAATATTTTTTTTGTTAGGATTTTTGTGCAAGACCCATGCTAACAAATTTTTTGTCTGGGTCCTTATTGTTGTACCCTCTTGACATGTCCTAGCAATCATTGTTACTGTGACAAAAAAATGGGGTACATACAAAATTTTACAGTTATCACACATACAGAAGCTGGGAGAACTCTTCCAATGGGGACACCTATTTCTTACTAATTACCTGTTATTAGGTATGTGGACATGTTTTATTTAATTACTACTTTTTTTGTAAATGTTGGATAGATTTCCTTTCAATTACCATTGTGTCTTCACAGAGGTGAGTAAGTAATGTAAAGAACCCCAATAGCACATGGACAGCAAAGAAAGAAAAACTTGAAGGGATTTTATTAATTAATTTCTATGTTGTATCTGTTCTTTTGCCTAGAGATACATTCTAAAAGGATTTATTCAAACTGAAACTCGAGCTCCATGCGTTAGTTTCTAATCAGAAGCTACTATTGTGTGACATATTGGGCCTGATATAAAAAAGCTCTGCACGACTGGGTGAGTCTGGGTTATCCAGGAAACCTGGAATGCATATGGTGCAGTATTTAATACATTTGCCAACTAAGAGCAAATTATCTTTAACAAATTCATTCCAGGTTTGCTGGATCACTCACCCACGATGTTCTATATTCTCAAGTCTTTGGGAGATTGAATTAATCAGTGACTAACCTTCTTGGTTTTCCTTTGGGATCCAAGTTTGAATCTTGGCCAGAACACTATCTATGTCACAGATCCCTGCAGGTCGAGGGGATCTGTGCCTCCTTCAGTGTCACCCACCTTTCCTCCCCCTGCTGCCAGCACCAGCTTCACTAAGGCATCATCTCCTCAGTACACTTCCTGGTCCAAGTCATGTGACTCCCAGTCAGCTGCTCCACTGCCACAGAAGACTAGAGTGTTTTGCCGACAGGCTGCCCCTGCTGGTGGAGTTGTGTACACTACCAACCTCTAGTTTCCTGGACACCCTCTGTTGGTAGAGTAGGATGCAGCAGGTCACATGGCTCCATTCATCACAGGTCCTGCTCTTAAAAAGAAGTGAAGGGCAACAGGAAGTTGCCTGAACAAGGAGTTCCTTTGGCTCTGCTTCTAGATTCCTGTTGTTTGTTTCTCCTGCTCCAGATTCTGTTTCCTGACTATACTTGTTTGCTGCCCGTCCTGACCTCTTGCCTGTTTCCTGATTAACTTTGTTCACTACCTGCCCTGACCTTTTGGCTCGTCTGACTACTCTCTTGGATTTCATTCTGGCACTACATATTTGTTCCAGCTTGTTAGCAGTCAACTGCCTCTTTGTGCCCGGGGGCTGCAACCTGGCAGTTGCTCGCAACGCAACACCCTCACCTCTAGAGGCTCTGGTGAAGACTGGGCAGCTGCTTAGACTCTGCGCCCTGTGCACGTATCCACTTACCGAGCTGGTGACACAGAGGGTCCACTATCCAGCCGTGCAGCTACTGTGACAATCTACCTGGCGTTTCTATGTTCTTTGGTTTCTTCTGGGCACTCCAGTTTCCCTTCACATTCCATTATTAGGTTAATTGGCTTCCCCCAAAGTTGGCCTTAGACTATATCAAAGACATGACTGTGGTACATTATATAAATATAATTGTGAGCTAATCTAAGAAACAGTGATATGACTACAGATGTAAAGCAGTGCAGAAGATGTCAACTCGGTCTAAAAAAATGTTAGTTGACAAGTGTGCCAATTTAAAAATTTGATCATATGGGAAAGGGAGCATCATCCAAACATTAGGAATAGGCGAATGTGCTAAAGTTTGGTTCTACAAATGTTCCTTGAAGTTTCTTAAACCAGTTTGAGTCAAACCTAAAACTCTCAATTGTTACCTTGCCTACCACTTCAAATTTTGTCCACTTGAATTTCCAAACAAGCCCACAGAAACTATAAGAGGTGGATCATATAATAAGCTCTAAGCACTATTAGGGAAGACAGAGGAGGTATAAATCAATGTGGGCCTGGTCGTGGAAAAGGATATAGAAATGGCTAAACAGCAACTCCTTTATTCACGGGGCATAGAGGAGGCAGAAATGTTTATGGCAAGGGGGGGGGGGGGGTGATTTATTAAAGTAAAGCATGTTCACTTTGCAAAGTAAAGTGAAGTGAAGGTAAGGTAAAGTTCTGCTGACTACAATTTTCTTTACTTGTGTAAAAAAATCCTGATTTTGTGAATTCCCTTCCACTGATTCACTTAGCTTCATATCATGTACTAAGCAAAGTGAAAATACACTTTGTAAAGTGAACGTGCACTACTAATTTCGTAAATTCTGCCTACCTGTTTAGAACCAGGACTCTAATTAGGAGTAGTTATCTGTCAATGGTGTAACCAAGAGCCTGCTGACCTTGTCACTGTCAACTGAGAATTATTACACCATGTTTGCATCTCTGAGTGTAAATATTAGGGGGGGGGGGGGGGGGGGATATAGCACAAAACACAATCTTTCATTTCTCTTCCAAAAATACAAAGGTAAGTATACTTTTCCAAATACAGTGGTACCTCAGTATTTGTCCACTTTGGAATAAGTCCAACTTGGTATAAGTCCTCTTTGGACACGAAAGAATTTGCTTGGTATACAACCTTTGTGCTAGAACTTGTATTGGTCAAAATGAGTCCTAACACCGCACGCTCCCCTTGTTTACCTCTCTCTCGAGACAAAGCCATGACTGCCCATGAGCGTACAACACAGTACACCAGTTGCCACCATTCAGTGAACAACCCGCGCTATAACTCTCTGTGAATTACATAACACCTCCTCCCCCTCCCTTCTCAGCACCATCCTAGTAGGCACTCCACTCTTCTTAGCAAGGTAAAGTGAAGTTATATTTTAATTTATGTCATTTAATTGCTTTTGTATTTATGTATTTTAGTATTAAGCAGTGTTTAAAATATTCTATACAACCCCATCAATGTATAATATGCCAATAACAATAGGATTTTTTCTTCATGGGAACAGATTAATCAGTTTCCTTTTATTTCTTATGGGAAAAATTTGTTTGGTATAAGTCCTGTTTGGTAAAAGTCCAAGGATCTGGAACGGATGAAGGACTTATACCAAGGTACCACTGTATGTACACACAGCTTCCTTTTAAACAGCAATATGAACTATCTCAGATAAATGCACCTTTAAATTTAATTATTGGTTTACCCAGTGTTTCTTGACCTTTAAAACCCTTAGAGGAGAAGACTTTAAGGTCTTGAAAATCCCTGCTATAAATATTATATCCACAGCTCACAGTACAATAGTGTGGTGGTCAATAGAAAGAATGCTTCTTACTTTGTTGGCCATTGGATGCCACCTTTATAGATAGCCAAAAAGATCAATGGTGTCCAATAAATTGACCTTTGAGACACAAATTGCTCAAGGAACCTCAAAAAACTTATGGAGGGGACCTAGGGCTCCACCACACCCTGATAAAGAAACTCAATATTAATTTATCAGTAAAAAAAAATAAAAAATACATTTTTCATCTTTTGTTCAACCCTCGTTGAGCCTCTTTGCTACTGATCTCCTGCAGTCTTTTTTAAACCACATTGCCTACATACCATCCATTGATGGCTTGATGGCATTTCTTACATTGGGTTTCTTGGTGGTGACAATAGTAGACCTGGGCTGTGTCTTGAGCATTGAAATTCTAGTCTCCATTGGAAGGCCATGTGATATGATGACACAACAAGAGCAGAGTTGAGAAACAGGGACAGAGAATTTGCCCACCATAGTAAGGAGTCCCTAAACAAGGACCTTTATGGTAGAATCACCAGGTATAATCTAATGTATTTCCTAAATAACTGCTTTTAAAATGACATTATCATGTAATATAAAATTGTAAACTGAAACAATTATGTAACTATATGTAAACTAAAAAATTATATATATTATATTGGCAAAACATGGGTTACCTGGCTTTTGTAATGTAAGCTTTTCTTAGGAGAAGTACTAGAATTATTAATCATTGGGAGATTACTCTTTTATAAGATAATGGAGGCTTTAGGCAATGATAATTTGTTTTGCTTTTATAAACCGACAAGTCAAATGGTACTCTAGGGTCCAGTTCTGCTCATCAAAACTGCTTTGGCGAGACAACATAAAAAAAAAGCTAAGCGCCTGCTTAGAGGATAGCCATCAGCATGAACAAAACTAGCAGCAACAATTAGCATTTTGTCTGCTGGAAATAATTATATAATTATGTCATTAGAGAATATATTCCACAACAGTCATTAGGCAGTGTGTAATATTATTCACACTAAGATTATACAACATATTTTATATAAATTATAAACAGAATAAATATTTAGTCAGGATGAACTCAAATCTGAACAGAGAAATGGTATTTTAAAAGAGGTGTACAATGTGTATTCTCCTATATTGACTGTATTAAATACCAGAAACATAAAATCAAGACATACAGGTCATCTGACGCGTTTCGTCATTTGATGAGCATGCCTGATGAACTGATGAAATGAAGAAATGCGTCAGGTCATCTGATTGCTTTGGACACAATTTGAATGCTTTAAATCACGAATGATGCACTTTATGCACTTTAAAATATGAGTGTATATGCTTTTAAATTGTTTTATTTAAAAGTAATAATATAATAATAATAATAATAAAATAATAAATATTATAATATTTTATGTTGCTGATCTTGAAGAATATGGTCAAGATACGAGAATATATTGTATGTTCCAATAGATAGAAA
>NC_092865.1:60313952-60316011 GCF_032062135.1 Pyxicephalus adspersus | reverse complement strand
AACACCCATAATCAATATATTGCTGATCCATCGCTAAAACGTACGCCACCCCTGAGGAAGCCTAAAACAAGCGAAACGCATTGGGATACGTATGCAACAAATATGTCCACCAATCTGCAGTGTGTTTAATAGTTGACATTGTCTAGTGCCTCTTTGGCCTAAATACTAACTTGGTGTATAACTAATGTTCACAGGACTGAAAGACAGTCTATGCTGTACACATTATGTATTATGAACAATTATAAATAATACATTGATATTGCTTGCCTTTAAAACACCCTTCATTTTCCTTGTGTTTATTTAATGTAAAGCACACCAAAGCAACCATTTAGAAATAATTGTATTGCAATAAATATGGTATATTCAATCCTTTTCTTTGTACATCAACTTTGCTCTATCATATACTTTTGAGTTATCCAAATGTTTCTAACAGAAACTGAATTGACACAATCATGAAAGTTACCTTTTTAATTATTGGTACCAAATTAACTCATTATTGAATGTATCTGTTTCCTTCTCGAAATGTCATTGCTTGCAGCAATACAATTCTCCATGTACTAAATTAATTCAGGTATAAACACAATTCTAACAAGCCATTTATTCTGAGGTGCACATTTAGAAAATTAATTAGTCTTAATAAAAAAGCAGTATGTTGCCTTATATTCAGTGTTGTGTTTAGGTTTCTTCAACTAATTATTTGCTAAATAATTTAGTAACTAGATAAGTAGGGCATTGAAAACACAATAATCATTGACTTATTGAGTAATTTAAATTGTAGTCACAGCCATGAAGTTATGTTTGCTTTTTCAAGCCAATATTGCAATGGAAAGTTAAAAATAACAAACTTATACATTAGTTGTAGCCAACCTTTGAAATGTCCAAATATGGTGCTATGAACTGAACAAATCATTTATAAAAGAAGTGGTAGCTGACCATTTTTGGACTATTGAAATTTGTATTTTATTTTTTTACGTCCAATAAAGTATTTGCAGGACATAAACCTCTAAGATCAAACATCGCCATACTTCAGGAGCAACAATTTTTATTTTCATTGTATAGCAACAAAAATGTGCTCATATGGTGCTGTGTTGGGATGGAACTGAATACAAGGCATTACAGAGATGTATGGACCTGCAGCACAGTGTGCAATCAAATACACATTAATGAAAATGATCATGGCATTAGGCAGTGATAAAGTGTTCCTATGTGAAGAGAATGTGACACCAAACAAAGCAACTGAGTATGGAAATCCACTACCAATCACAGTGTGGATCCTATGGTCCAGTTTGGGCTCAGGTCAATATCATTGTTTCTTAGTGATTAACATGCACAAAGGTTTCCTCCTGTAATCCACCCCCAATGCATATGTTATAGAAGATGATACCCCTAATTCAGCCTCTCATTCTTTCTAACAACTTTTTACATCGTATACAAAAAATTCCAATGCATTATTGACATGATCTCACAAGCACGCTTATACTTAGATTTTACTTTTACTAAGACTTTTACTAAGTCTTTTACTAAGACTTTTTTAGATAATAAAAAAGGAATGCCGAGGAAACTTGACATTTTACTTTATTGTACAGATTTTTTTGTATGTATTTGTTTTACTATACAAATTGCATGTTCTTTGCACATTTTATTATTGTACTGGTAAAAGAAGATGTTGAAAAAGACTTCCCCATAGTACAGAGAGTTTCACTAGATATCAACACAATCATTTCTGAACATTGATTGTCTTACTCATAATGAATATGGATCAGCCGCATAGTCCAGCACAACTCATGGAGTAAAAAGAATATACATTTTACTGAACTTTGATGGTAAGCAGCCCGCAGAATTGAGTTATGTAGAATTTTAGCACAGTCCATATTGGGTGTGGTCTAGTCCTCAAATTTAGGCTCCTTTTGGATTTGTGGTTGATAACCCCAGCTTTTATCAGCGAGGCCGCATCAGTTACTATGCTGACAATCATATAGTTTGACTATATGTGTGTGGGCACACATGCCCACTCTTATTTTGAATTCTTTGGGGGTCTGCTGCTCTTTTACCCCCCCCC
>NC_092865.1:60281470-60313828 GCF_032062135.1 Pyxicephalus adspersus | reverse complement strand
CAAGAACCTTTTTCCCTGTCTTTTACGGTGATATTCTGACCTTTATTATATGAGGGACATTCTTCCTAATGGCAACCAATGTCAATACCATTTTTCCTACTAGTAATAGCAGGGTTTTCCTGCCACCCAAAATTATTCTAAAGGTTCCCTGGTGGCCAAAAGGTTGAGAAAGGCTGCTCTAGAGGAGGAAAAACAACATCATGGTCAGAAGCACCTTGTTGCATTCAGGAATTGCACTGCAATCCACCACTACAGCAGCTGTATGCAAACATGTTCCGGGTGAATGGGAGTGGTTGGGAGCACAGTTATGGGTGTCCTATTTAAATAATCATCTGGATGTTGATGGGAGTTGCCTGATTTCCCAGATCAAGAGGGAAATAGAGCTCTAGGTTTCCTATAAATTGCCATACATGTTTCGTGTCAAAGGCCGTTCTTTGTCGTTCTTACTTTGTTTTAGCTTTTCTTTGAAAATAAAGAATCCAGACAGGAGCCAGATGTTTGGTTTTGACTTGCTTTACCTCCTTTCAGAGCTGTCCAGATAACCAGTTGCTATAAGCAATTCCAAATAACAGCCACACAATTTTTTTTCTTTTATGTTGATGGCAAGGTGTACAATATACACCATTTCACCAATAGCCATTTCATGTTCCTTGCATTGTCTTTCTTCATTATCCACTTCTCCAACCAAGAAGCAATTAAAGCTTCTATAGATCATGGGGAGGTAAGAGAAGCTATTAGTAACTGAATCAAACTAAACATAGAAAACCTGTGCATGTGAAAACACAGATCCAAAACTATATATTTAAAGCCAAGCTAATCCTGCCTGACTTAACTATCCCTGTTTCATCATCTTCCCAAAATATTACCTGCAGCAATGGTCCCTAGTAGTTTACTGACAGGTCACCTGTTTCTCCTCTTCATTAAGCCATACTTTATGGTAAGATTAGTAATATGTATTGTCCCAGATGACAATGACAGGTGCCATGGATTGGGGCATCAAATTTTTTTTTTCATAGGGTCCATCTAGCCAAATTTACTCCCCTCCCTCTGACTTAGGTTGGTACCAAGCTTTGCTTGATGGGTAGGAGGAGCAGTCCAAGAAATTTGCGGGAATAAATTTGCAATAAAACCATTCTAGCCTTTCGTGTCTTCCAATAGACACCTTTTTATATGCAAGAATGAGTTTAAGGCCAATATTACTTCTGAAAGCAAGCAGCTTTAATCTAGGCATTGTGTCCTGATAAACGAGCGGCACTTTTTACGTTAGCTGGGTGCATAATTACAATTCTTTAATTTATGTTTCAATAAAACACAGAATAAACATTTACAGCGCAATGAATAAACATGGCAATAGAACTTCCACCCAGGCTGCCTTTGTGAAGTGTCTGCCTGGATTTACACAAGTCTTTTCTCTATATTTAATGAGTCATTTCCATAATCTGTGCATTATTGTTTAACATTTCCTTTAGGAATATTTGTTACAAAGTCGAAATGAAGTAAAAAACAAACCATCACAAAAAAAATTGAATTTGTGTGTGTGGGGGGGGGGGATTATCGAACCGTCCTATATTGAGGACACATTGAGCTTTTATCTGTCTCCAGAGGCACAGACACAATAACAGCTTAGACTGTATGCGCTAATTATCCTATTTTTCTAACACATTATCACCCAGTACTTTACAAGTGGAATTTGGCTTAGATATCTTTAATGGGCAACTAACAACAGGTCAGACAGAAAGGGTAATGACATTTCATTTACTTTTCACTAACAAGAAAACAAAAAATAGTAACAGGCTCATAGTTTTAGCGGAAGACAGCAATGGCACTGACAAGTGTAACAATAATATTTGCCATTCACAGCTCTAATGCTAATATAATACCATATGTATATTCTATGCTTACATGCTGTTAGCTTGCGCACAGGAATTTAAGATAAATACAGTAATATACTGTAATCTGTAAAAAGTTCAGTGACTTCCTAAATATGTGTTTGTAATTGTACGATATTTTAACAGTGGTTATGTCTTGAGTTAGATATTGATTCATAGATTATGACATTTCAGTATTACTTTTTATTGCTTAAATTCAGCTGGAAAAATTAGGTTTACTTTATTTATTTTTTAGATCTTAGATAGCTGATTCAAACAATTCTCCCCTGCACTGTTTCACTGTTACAGCCAGACCCCTTGGTGAGTAATTTCGCACATCAAATTCTCTAATTATCGAACTTATCTTTATACCTTTACCTACTATTAATTTGTATTTCAGAGAATAATTTATGTTGAACTTTAGGGATACACTGATTCAGCCGTCCCCCACTGAATTTGTACAGTACTATCCTAAATGTAAGTAGATGCCCTTTTGATAGCATTTATGTTTAACCTGTCATTTGGCACCTATGGATGCATAGTTTGTGATTTTGATTTATCTTTATATTTAGATAAATTTTTGCTTTCAATGGTCCCCTGAGAAAGCCAAAGGGGAAACGCCTCAGGACCCAATTGTACCCCTCATTTTCCAACATCAGCAGTGATATTTTGTCTAAGGGATTAAAAACCACCTTCATTTCTTTTAGACATAGTAGGGTGGTTCTTACTGTACATATGATGTATTGTTTGTAAAACTTTTTGTATTTTTATTTACTTTTTTGTTGTTATTTTCAAGTTCCTCGATTCAAGGTAGAACAGTGTATAATATAACTAAATTTATTGCCAAAACAAACAAATACCCCTGCTCTTTTTCTCTCTTCTATTAGGTTTAGGTGGAACTATACTTAACAAAATAAAAAAATGTGAGCTAGCAAGTTTTTTTACAGACAGAAAAGGCTATGTAAGGTTAGGACATGTGCAATAAAACAAACTTACCTGCCTGTTTGCAATTGTTTCACACGCACAAGTGTGCAACCCCAGCATAGAAAGCTGAATGGAAACTAGTGCATGTGCGGGTGTTACACCATTAAGGCCTGGCCAATCAAGATGACCGAAAATCCCAAACCTGCAAGAGGACCAGGTGAAAATGTTGGCACTGGCAAGAGAGTAAGGACAACACTGCCTGTCCCTCCTGCAATAAAGATCCAGACTGCTAAAATTTTTTATTTTAGGTGTAGGTCTGCTTTATGGTATTAATGATGAAGTATTTTGGAACTATATAGCCCCTTCTTCAGGATTTAAAAAAGAGTTTGGTCAAGTTGCTAGATTATTGGCTAGATCAGTTATTAATAATATTTTTATTATTAGTTCCTTTGCAATGACAATAAATTGATTATTCACTTTGCAATCCCTATGATGGCAAAGTGGACTGCTACCATGTCATGACAGTGGTGTGAGCAGTTTCCCCCGTCAATAGAGCGATCTGCAGGGTTGCCAGAGTTTTGATAGGATCAGCCTATTTCCACTGTAATGCACTATTAAAGTAGCGATGGAGTGGTATTGTGCTGTGGATGGATGGATGTGGTTTGAGCTGTTTTAAAAATTTTGTAGGGATTTTTGCAGTTTTCAAGGTGTTGGGGGATTGTCTTTATTTTTATGGAGCTGTGTGCACTTTTTTTGCTACTTGCAGCCTCTCTCTCTCAAAATCTAAATGTACTAAAATGATTTGTCATGTGGAAAATAATATACACCCCTACATTTACTGCTACTTGTAATGTAATTGTAACATTAAAAGTAGGTGATGAAAATGATGTGCCAACAATAAGGATGAGTGTGCTGGTGGAACCTGACCCAATAAAATCTTAGGATATTGAGGGTCTGATGGTCCCTTTGCTATAGATCTGAGTGGTGCAAGATTTAAATGCCTCGCCATGCCCTCAGAAAGAAGGTTTTGGATGAATATAGAACTGGCAAGAGAGTTAATGAAGATAATGGCCCGGATTCATCAATGTAATCCGTGCTCGCTGGACGCGCGCACGTTCGCGCTTCCAACAGGCATCGTAAACCTTTATATAGGCGCCTATGTAGAGGAGTTGAACTCGGTTAACTCTTGCCTAACAGAAAAGAAATAGGGGATTTAAAAATATGCTTTTTTCTTAGCGCACATAAATTTTTTAAACATTTCAACAGCGCAAACATTTTTTTTAGGGCTAAGGGTAATATGTGTGCCATTAGAAAGAATAATTTTTTAGGGGAACAGTGACTTTTCATGCAAGCTCGCCAGTGTAAAGCTGCCGGTGATGCGCGGCTCCGGCCGCGAGCTCATCCAGTTGCTGAATTGCGCGACGGCTTCCGATTTCAGATCGCGAAAACCGATGCACGAGCGACCCACCGATGCGCGAGCGACCTTCTGGATGAATCAGGGCCACTATGTCAAACCATTTACAATAATTTGCTCTATTCTAAATTTGATGCAAAGCTATGAACCCTATAATTTCATTTCAGGATCTTCATATAACTCTTGCAACAGCTGATGTTAAAGCACATGCTTTTAAACTATTAAAGTAATTGAACCAATATAACCTCAATTGGTGGCATGCCATGTTAGAAAAAATTCTTATTCCAGGTAGGACTGAGGATCAGGGCGACACCAAGTGAAGTGAGAAGGATGGCCCACCAGACACATCCTTACCAAGCATGATGTTGGAAATGCAATGGTTTGAAGTTTCTTTGTTGATTCATGGACTTCAAGGCCATGCCAATTACAGTATTAAACAATTGCACACTGCTATATCCAGGTTGCAGTGCTATCTATTGTACTATCTGCAGATTTGTCAATGAAGCATCTAACCTGCATGTAATGACTGATGCCATAGCTGGCATACTGGTCACGTGATTGGAAACCACTCATTAGAAGGGACCTATGGTGTAAATGACAACCCATATTGCACCCCTGTGGGAGTAGCTGAATTGTACTGGGTTTCTCTTTTGGTAGGGTAAAGCAAACACATGTTTAGGCCATCATTTTGGTGTAGAAGTTTTATTAAAAAGTTCAAATAAGTTAAGAGAGCAGGTTAGGGTGCTGGATGTCTCGACAGATAACCCACAATCCAGAAAAATGTCTAGATTAAGGGTGTCTTCTATTACCATCATTCCGTCTCAATAAATATACACGGACCCTAGCATTCTTCCTGCTCAAATGAGGCAGCCACTTTCTGACAGTCCCATATATTGGAGTATTCAATAAGTTCTATCTTCATCATCAAAGTAGCTAAACAGGTTTCCTTTTTGTTGGCTGTCTGCCTCACTTGTCACTAGTCCTCCTATTAAACATACACGGCAACGCAGGCCAAGCTGGTCCTCACAGGTTCCATCACTTCACAGGCCAACCCCAATGATTAGGTAAGAGGATAAACAACCCTCACCTGGAATTAGCCCCCTTTCTAATATTCACATGGGAGTCTTTTTGCAACAGTAGGAGCCAAACAATCATCAGGCTAGGTGATTCAATAACTTATCTCAAATATCTTTTAGAACTTTTAGATCAGTCTTTATCAACCAGGGTTCCTTCAAATGTTGCTAGGGGTTCCTTGAGCAATTTGTGCCTTTTCGGTCAGTTTAACACCAATGATCTTTTTATCTATCTATAAGGGTGACATCCTTCCCAATGGCCAGCAATGTAAGAGGCATTTCACTGACCACCATTCTAATGTACTGTGATCTGTGTATATAGTAATTATATCAGGGATTCTCCAAGACCTGAAAGTTATTTCAGTGGTTCCCATGTTTAAAAGGTAAAGAAACACAGGGTGGAGTGGCCACCAGCTAGCCAGTCCATAACTGCTGTGTGTGCTCTGTGTATAAAGGTCGAGAAACACTATTCTAGATTTTGTTAAACTTTGACTAGGGACTCCCCCTCCCAACAAGAGGGTCTCCACATATAAATAATAGAGTTTGTTGCAATCACTATAAAAATTGGTTATTTTTTAGGTAAATTATTGCAATAGGTGAACATTTTTATTAGTGTTGAGTGAATCCGACCTGTAAAGTTCGAGCCGAAATTCAGCCGAATTCGCTCATCCCTACCCACTGACCATTAATATTAGTGTTGAGCGAACCCGCACTGTAAAGTTCAGGTCCGTACCAAACTTTACGATTTTGGGTACACGGAACCGAACTTTGAGCTGAAGTTCGTCCGAACCCGGCGAATCCGAACTTCCAGGTGTTCGCTCCTCCCTAGTTTTTATCCTTCCACAGTTTACAAGCAAAATAATATAGATCTTTTCTTACATGTGATTGCAAGTGTCAAAATACATGTTATAGTTAATTCAACATCTTTAACAAATAAAAAATGGGGGTTTCTGCTTAAGAATTAGATCTAACTTGTAAAAAAACATGCATTTATTTAAACCAACAATTACATGGAACAAAAAAATCTATAAAATTTAATTCCAACTTTATCAAAGTAAACAAAGCTCTCAGTGTTCTCATGGTAGAAAATCTTTTTACTTTAGATATTTCATCATTTAAAACTAATTAGTTTTTAACGTTGCTGCCTACGAGCTATTACTGCATATTATATTTTGAAGTAATCATAAAAAGCTTTTCTTAACGTAACACAATTGAACATCATCTTTTGAGTCTTTTGTGTGGAAGTATTGAACATTTCCTCCATAAGCAACAGGCTGTGTTACTTGTTATTGTGAATCAGGATCTTTTAGTGCGGCTGTAACAAGGAGTCTTAAAAATCATTAAACACAATCAATAAAGGTTGTTTTGACTAGGAAAAAAGTTGCACACTATTGAAGCTCCAGTAGAGCAATGAATGGCAGATTAATGCAGGCCAATGTGCTCTGGCCATTAATTATAGCAAGCAGCAATAATTAAGAATATCATTAGGGACATTGAATAATTAAGGATAATGGTTGCGGGAAGACTGTTTTTTTGTAGATTTATATTAAAGGGGCACTATTCTTTGTAATTCTTTATATGTGTAAAATAAATCAGTTTAAAGGGAACATAAAGTGTATATTTATATTTATACTGCAGTGGTACCATTTCATTGCTTCTGTAGGCAACAGGCTTTCCTATTTGCCTAGTCCTGGCAGAGAATTAAAAAGGAGGAAACCCTGCATCTGGTGATGTCCATGAGTTCAAGACTACAGGCTGTCATTGCCAGCAAATGGTTTTCAACCAAATATAAGAAATGAACATTTTATTTTCAGCTTTTTTAATATGTCCAATTACTTTTGGGCCCCTGAAATGAAGTGATTGTGTTAAGAAAAGGTTTTAGTTCCTCACATTTTATTGAAATCTTTTTGTTCAAGCCACTGAAATAAAGCTGAAAGTCTGCAGTTCAACTGTATCTGAGTTGTTTCATTTAAAATTAATTGTGGTAATGTACAGAACCACCATTAGAAAAAAGTTGTCTCTGTCCAAATAAGTATGGACCTAACTGTATAAATACAGTGTTTTGGTTGGGTGATAGGCCAATGTGGCACCTGCATTGTATACTGGATAAATAGGAAAAGACAGGGAAGTACCAAAAAGTTATTATCGCTCATTGGTTGAGCTGGGTAGTGGGACAACCAGGTTTAAACCTCCCACAATATTGGCCAAAAGAATGTCTGCTTGGAACCCAGCTTGTATCGTCACTATGGTTTGGGGTAAGAAAAAGACTAGGGGTTATAAAGATAAAATCATGCTTAATAAATCTACTGTACCTTTTCTTTCCACTCCTCTCCAATATTTGGTACATTTTTCTATTGATCTTGTATTTGGAAAAGGTTCCTCAAAACATGAAGAATTTTTCCATGGAGTATATTGGTTGAGAAAAACTGGTCAACTTCTGCATTAGTCTCCGAGATTTACTGCTCCAGATATGTTACAGGGCACATAAAGAAGCACATTTTTATGGATTTTGCCCTAATAAAGTACTTTTTACTATTTACTAATTACACCATGGAAGAGGTGGATCATTCTCCACACTTCCTTGCCATTTTACTTCAAATAAATGCTGACATCCACTAAATACCTCAAACAGAGGTCCACTAGTTTTAGGAATAGGAATTCTTCTTTTCTTGTAAACTAGAACGGGGTTCCTATACATTAAATGATATCAATTAACTTACTGAGACAGTAGTGGTGATTTCAAGGTCCAATAATCTAAATCAGTGAATGGCTCCTTGTTTTAGTACACATAGTAATAGGGGATAATAGGGTGAGCATTCTGTATTTGCTGGTAATGGACAAGCAAGGAGTCATTCACTACCCAGGACTGGATATTACATGCCAGGAGCACAATAGGGGCTTCATAAAAAATGCATCCTGCTTACTACTGACTATATTGAACTGGAAACATTGCTCTACCTGTCTAAATCACATCTGGTATAAATGGGCCCTCAGAAGGCTGACCCGGTATCTCCAAATGGTTTGTATACTTCTGCTAAGAAATTCTCCAGTTACAAACCAGCACAATCTGCTGCGGGTTTTAAAAAATAGATCAAATCACTTCATCTCAAATTATGAGGTCTGTTTAGAAGCAAACGATACTTACTTATTTTAAATATGCTTTGTACCAGGTTTTATTGTAGACTATGAACAATGGGTGGTGGCTCAAAACACATTAAAAGTTTACTAGAACATTTTTAAAACTGTAGCTAATTTTGTTCATATCACCACTTTAAATTAAAGCCAATACATTCTCTTTACATCCCACACAAGAGAGTCCCTACAGGTGCAATCTTGCTTTTACATTGCTAACAGATGGTCATTTTAAGAAGAGAGATTTGTTTTCTTTTTCTTTTTGCAGCAGAGACAAAAATGCTTAACACAGTTGTATTCTGAAAAGTGGATGAAAGAAATGACTGCCAACCTACAGTGATTTATCTTTTTCTCTTTCTTAAGTCAAAGTTAAAGTTTATGAAATGCATACAAAAATACCCTGTTGACAAAAAAGAATACATTATATGCAAAGCAAGTGTACCAAAACACAACTTCTATTCAGTTTGCTGGTGATGTAGGAACCAGAAGCACTGGGAACATGCCTCCTTTTTTGCAAAGTATATTTAACAGTGTTCAACCTGTGTATATACAACCCTCATACCTATATTCCTGGGCAGGCAACTAAGGCACATTTGCACAGGTCCGAAAAAGAATTAGCACTACATATACATACATATAATACATACAATACAGTTTTACAATACAGAAATGCACAATTGAAGTTACCCTGTCCAGATGGTGGCTATAGCAAAAGACGCATGGCTGTTCTTACTTGGGTATGCATTAGTCACATTCTTAGAATAAGCATGAGTTAAGTGTCAGAACTTCTTACAGGTATACCTGTTCATGATCAGGAGCTAAAATCAAAGCATTGGTTTGACATCCAGGAAACAAGCATTCCTAAAGAAAGTTCAGTAATGGCCAACTCTTTAAAGCTGAATGCACACAGAGCATGTATAGACTGGCTGGCTGGAGGCCATTCCATCGTCTAACCCAGTGAATATTCACCTTAATATGGGGGTACCCCTTGAAATAACTTTTAGGTCTTCAGGGAAACCCTGCTCTAATTATAATATCTACAGCTCACAGAACATTGGTCATGGGGGGAATCCTACATTGCAGGACAATCAGAAGAATGTCACCTGAAAAGAGCATTGGTGTCATTGGTAACTGAATTAAGAGGTGCAAATTGCTCATTGTTCAAGGAACCCCTAGCAACCTCTGGAGGAACCCTGGTTGAGAAGCACTGCTCTGACCCCTGTGTCCTTAGGCAAGCACTTGCCCACTGAATGAATGGGAGCTCTTACCACTAGGGATAGCAAAGGTTAGGAAGGCAATGTGTCTGCCAGGTGGCCGCTCTGTAGCTGTCCAATGCAGTGCATGAATGCATGTGCGTTAAGTCATATGAAGACGTGCATTATGGTAAAGCAGGCCATAATTTACCGTTTCAAATGGACAAACAGAGCTTGTTGGTTCACACAGTGTTTATCGGTGTACTAGCATTAGCATTGGATGAGAATTGGAGGTACATTGCTTTATTGCAGGAGTTTCCAACTTCAGTCTTCAATGCATATTTATAGTATCCATACATTTTCAGTCTGAAAATGGCTCAATTAGGCTTAGTCTAAACGGACGTTTTCCCCAGCATTTAACAAAAAGAATGCTCATGCATTCCAATGGGCTAATTTACAACAGGACGTTTCCTTTAGCACATTTAAAAGCGTAATCCATACTGCTGCTTGCAACATTTAAAAAATTAAAACGCAGGGTTAACGCTGGAAGACACCCAAAACCGTGGAAAACATAAGTAAATGCAGGCAAATGCTTCAAATGATTTCAATAGGGTGTTTTCCCGTGTTTTTGCACGTTTATAAGCACTTTAAATGTAAACGCATTAAAAACATGTGAAAACACATGATAATGTAGCATAGATGTTTTTCAGCTTTTTAAAGGCAAGCTTTAAAACAATAATAAAAGTGCATATAAATGCAGTAGGAACGTTTACATACACTTTTAAAAACGTCTGTGTAGACCCAGTCGTAATAAAACTTCTGACCCTTGATGACGGTATTTGGACACCCCTAATTTACTGTATTTGTGTTTCATTAAAAGTGAATAGCACCACATTACCCAGGAAGCATTTATATCCAACCACTGTAGAGTTAATAATGACATTTCTACAAGAATGCACTAAACTGTAATGGCAGCGCTGAGGTCTTTGACAAATCCATCTGCACATTTCATCAAACACACTTACATCTGTTTGTGGTCGGTGGAACATATGTTTGTGTGTAGAGGGATATTACTGAAGGTGTATGAATGCCATAGAGTGTTATCACTGTGTTATCAAAAGAAAATAACAGAACACAAAAGTATCTATATGCTGACAGATATGTTTATACAAAGCGTGAGCTTCTGTTGTTTAACTGTAATTATTTATGTTTCGACAAATCTGTGATCTATACTTCGCAAGCTGTTTTTGCTTATCTCCTGTAAAAAAAACACACATAAGTAGAACAAAGAGAGTTTCCAACAATTCTTTCATATGTATACATCAATGAATCTGTATGTTGGGTGAGGCAGGTGGTAGGTAGCTCGGGTTTGATATATGAAGAACAATGACAGACCTGAGGCATTAAAGTAATTGTTTTATTTTTTGAAATAATGTAGGGTATTGTCTAAAAACCCTTGTCAAGTCTTTTGCATTATGTTGTGGTCTCTATAAAGGGCTCTATAAAGGGATAGAGAAATGTAAAAAAGTATGATGCCCTCTTCTACAGACATCTGCACAAAAAGTGACCACATCCAGGAGTGGAAATCAGTGGTTCCTCTCTCTGAACTCTCTCCATTACAGGATCCTGTTATTAAGTGAATATCAGTAGGAGGAACCAGAAAGCAATGTACAGGACCCAGGAGATCACCAGTGAGAGCTGTAGGTGAACCATGACCAGTGTAGAAGATCAGCAGAAAGTATCAGTGAGAGACCCAGGAGATCAGAAAAAAGAACCAATTGGAGCTGTGGAGAAGTCAGGAACAGTGAGATCTATGGAGGATCCAGGAGATTGGAGGAAAGGACCAGTATGAGCTGCATATGACAGGAGAAAACAAAAGTAACTTGTGAAAGTTACTGAGACACCATGACCAGTATAAGCTGCAGGGGACCCAGATCAGCAGGAGGAACCAGTGGGAACTGTAAATGGACCAGGGTTAGTGTGAGTTACAGGACACCCAGTAAATTAGAAGAAGGCATGAGTAAATGCTGCAAGGGATCCAGGAGATCAGGAGAAGGGTCCAAAATGAGTTGTGAGGGGCCCAGGAAACCAAATAGGCTTATGAAACTTCAGAGAGCTCTGAACATCAGAGGAACTGTGAAAGCTGCAGGAGACCCAGGAAATTAGCAGAAGGAGGTCTGCGGAGAACCCAAAAGTGTTGGTATCCCTTGGGACTTTATTAAGAATTTTTAAGATTGGAGAGGAGACCTCCAGCACCGGTGCACAAAAGGTGAGTATTTACAATCTATTTTTACTGAAAATTTTAATATAAAAATAGGGTATCTTTTATAATTTCAATGAATTATGTTTTTCTTTTTTTAATTTATGCCTTATTTTAGCATTGAATTTCTACCTTCATATATAAAAAATCTGCTGAGAGCTGTTACATTGCTATATTCTTGGATATTTAGACTGTACATAATCAAGCCATTCTCTTGATTTACATTTATACCATTAATCCAGACATTGATAGACTTGGCCAAAATAAGTAACTTTATCCTTTTTGGAAACAGCTGTTGAATATTTATTTTCTTAGTATAAAGAATTTTCATTAAGGAAAACCTTTCCTGAGAAAAATGTGAAGCTGAAAAAGAGGTTTTGCAATTCTATTTTCATGTCTGTTATGCTGACCAGCTTTCTTCTTCACAACCATTTAATCAGAACTTTAAGTTAGTACTGCCTTTCTCTGACTTTCTTGGTTTTCATTCGGTCCAAGTCAGTCACCCCAGAATTACTGAAGCTTGGTAAATAACATTTTCGTAAAGGGGAAACCATCTCCAGCCCCAATAGTAGGAAACATCTTTTAACCTGAAATGAGCTTCTAGAGGTGCATGTAATTATGCATTTGTGAAATTAAGGATGTTTAGTTTATTGGGCTATATTCTTTACCAGGTTTGCTCACATTATATAATGTTCACAATAAAGCCACATTTCAAATCCAGTTTGAAGTGAACCTGCCTCTCCAATAGCACCTACATTCCATTCCTTTCCTTCCTAGTGTGCAGAAATAAGACCTATACAAACATTGGTTCATTGCGTTTGGAGACTGGTTCTGGTATGAAGTTTGTCCAAAAACCCTATGTGACAGCGTATTCACCAGGAAAAAATACTAAGTACATACAACATATATATATTTACATATTATACATGTCTTTTCTAAAGTATTAATAAAATGCTTTCTAGTTCAGTTTTGCAGCCAGCTAAAATCAGCCAAAAAAATTAGGCCTATCTTCTATTTTTTATACATTTTATGTTCATTCTGTAGAGCGTCGAACTCCCACAGAAATGCCATTACCTGCTATATGATTGGCTCACTGCTGTTCCCAGTAGTCTTTCTCTGATTATAACTATGGGACTTATCATCCAATGTTAGCAGGAAGTGGCTTCAGGAAGTAGAAAGGGAGTGGAATCCACATGCCAACTTTGGTACAAAATGCAACATGTAGGAATCCGGAACAACATTTTAACCCGAATGGACAAGAATGTATTATGTTTTAAACAAAGAGCTAAAAAAAAATTAAAGTCAACATTTGTATCCTCTACTTCCTCGCTTTGTTCTTTTTTACAGCAGTTCTAGCCTTTAGTTCAGCCGTTCAAAACCAAGGTTCCTCCAGAGAGTTTCCTTAAACTGTGGCCCATTGACCTCTCATTTATGCTGCATACATAAGGGCCAACTACTCATGATAGAGCCAGCTGCATATCTCTAATTATCTTTTTAGATCTCTCTAAAGGTGTTCTCCTGAGTAACCCTGTAGAGAAACAATCCTTTCACTGGCCACCAGTTTAAGAGATTTTTTCCCATTACCCCACAAAATTGGATTTATTGGTTTCTTCCCAAGACCTTGGAAATTATTTCAGGAGTTTTACAGGTACAAAGAGGTTTAGAAAAGGCTGCTCTAGTCAGCTTATCAATGTGTAAAAAAAAAAAAGATTTCACTAGACTTAAATAAAGTTGAACTCTAGGGGCTCTATTTATAAAACAAAGGATCTTGACATTCCCTCAAACATTCCCTGGTGGAAATTACTACCATTGAAACACATGGACCCATTATGGAAATATCTAAAGAAATTTCTGATCCCATGTTTTAAAAATAAAGCCCTAGACAACCATCCTAAGAGACAATTGGAAGAAAAAGAAGGGCAATGTTTTATCTGCCAAAGAATTGGTGTGTCCACCCATCTAGTTCTGAGGTAAACACTGTCCGGCCACCCAGTACAGCCAGTAGCCACTTCAATGGTAAGGGACACGAGGGTGTCACATTTTTACCCCAGGCCAGCTAAATAGATATTAAAGAAGCAGAAGAAAACTGATAAGGTCATGTCTATTCATTCTATTCTCTGCTTTTGTCAGCACATGTAGATGCAGCATATTTGATCAGTTGCCAGTCTAGTCCACCCCTTCCCAGACTGCTGCTACCAAATCAATAGCTGTATTCTAAATACAACATTTTCATGAATACAGGTGGTCCCCGAGTTAAGGATATCTAACATATGGACGAATCATATATATGGGCTTCCCTGCTTGTTCTGTGCAAGACTGAGCTCTCCTGCAACATCTTTTAACTCCTTAATGACCAAGACAAACTCTGCAGTTGTTTCTTTTTGCATATCAAAGCACAGCTTGCCCCAGAAGTTAATGAATGTCTAGGCTTCATAAAGTTTTGTTTTTCTTTGCTTTGTTTGTGATTAACTCACAGTGAGGATTTTATATAGTACCTGACACCATGCTGCTTAATATTATGTTGAGATAAACATCTGTCCTAATTGCATTCATTAAAATAATGTATCTGATCCGGCTTACATACAAATTCAACCTAAGAACAAACCTACAGTCCCTATCTTGTATGTAGCCTTGGGATTACCTGTACTGAACTGCAATAATGTGTGTATTTATATCTGTATTATCTCAAGGGTCAGCAGGTGCAAATTTCACATCAATTTCAGTCCTGCAGCAAGCTGCTCTGACAATGATGTCTGTCTGTGTCTTTAAACAAGGCGTACTGACTTCCACATAATCTAAGTAATGATTTTTCATTCATGTCATAAATTTCTGTCACTAAGGCTTTCACGATTGGGGAAGATGTGACATTCATTTAGATGTAATTCAGCGAACCCTGGTTGTCTCTGCGTCTCTTTGTTACACTGTTGCCGGCCTGACACCGAACTCCTCTCTGCCTTCCAAACCTTTCTGATCAACCGTCAAGTGATTAACAACAGTTGGTATAATAAATCTTATATAAAGTGTTTAATGCCTACAGACAAAATGACTGTACTATGGAGAATTAATTTGCCTAACAGATGGCAAATGTATTAGATTTATTCCCAGTAAAAACATTTTTTCCGCAATGATTTTATTGGTGCTAAAATCTGTCATTGCTCTGATTTAGTCAGATTTAACGTAATCTAAGTAAGACTGCAGTAAGTGTATGAACTTCTCAGTACATAGATCTAAAGGACGGGAATATTTTAACATATCATATTAGAGAGACATCTAACACATAAAATAAACGAAAAAAAATTTTGCACAAAATTAAATCCTGTACAAAACAGCATCTTTTAGCAAAAGTTAAAATAAGACAACAATAAAAATTACAAATAAATAACAAATATTTAAAAAAAAGCAAAACAAATAGCAAAAGATAACATATTGTAATATACTCCCGCGCCGAAGGCCCATCTCTTCAACTTTCCCTCTATCCTAACACTGCGGCCTTAATTAGGCTTCTGAACATTTAATAATTCTGGGAATGTTGGGTGTTTGTTTCCCCTGACCGCTGTGGTTTCTTTATTCCTTTGACTCCATCACTATAGAACTAAGTAAACACTAAAGGCCCTATTTATAAAGCAGTGAATCTGACGTTGCCTCAAACATTCCCTGGTGAGAATAAATTACTGCTATTGAAACTCATGGACCTGGAAGATTCCCACGAAGGGAATGTTTGAGGGAATGCCTGATTCCCCGTTTTTTCATAATTGTGCTTCTTACATAATTATGGTAAACCGTGGCGCTCAACCATGCTCCCAATTAACTGTATGGGAGCAGATGAGTTGGTAAGTACATTGTGCATACACTTGCATGAAGTTGTATTTGTGTTGCAGTGGTTTTATTTGGCACAGTTCCTGGACACAATACATAGTTTTGGTCACCTTTGAACAGCCAGTCACTTCCATTGACTTGAATGGGGATGCGGTTAAACACAGTTGCATTGTGAAAGGTTCTTCTAAACAACCAAGGAATACATTTAGTTCTCATAACTAAGCTCTCATAACTAAAAACTAAAATATGAAACAAAATGGAGTGTCTCAGGCAACAAAATGGAGTGTCTCAGACCCTTTCACATTGCAGATGTTGCTAGAGGATTGGACATCTGAAACTTCTTGAAGTGTTGAATGCCAATGAGTCTGGCATAAGCTGCTAAATGGAACAAAACAGGAATGGCAGATGACTGGAGATGTAAGTATTACATGCTATACATGTTTTTGCTAAAAACTGCAAAAGTACTGCTATACAATGGGCTTTATTTTACCAGATTGTATTTTTTATTACATTTGCTATGCTTTTTTTAATCTTTTATTTTCTTTAGAAAACCTACCTATATACCATTTTTCAGTGCTGTGCATTGACTCCAATGTGTTTTTACCATTCTCTATTACCTTACCTATCCACAATTAAAAAAATTAAATGATTAGTACAATAATACACCAGAAAAACAGGTTTACAATTTTAAGGTTTATCATTCATGTCTAATCGAACACTAAACATTAACTCTTTCCCAGTCCCAACATGTGGGTGGGTGTGTATTGTTGAATCCACACATAATTTTTTTCGATGAACTACAGACGTATAAAAAAAGATGTTTCTTTATTTGGTAATACATCCGTGACTGCTAATTGTATTGTTTTACATATTTGGCTAGTTCCCTTATATATTATATATTCTAGTATGTATCTTTTAGAGCTATGTATCCTCTAATTATGTAGTCTCATGTGACATCAAATTTACATCATGTCAATGATATTCAGGAAGGTTACAGTTAAATGTATGTGGTTTAAAAAAAACCACATGGGATGCATATTTAAATATGTATTTATAAATACACGCATTGCATTTCAAAACACACACACACACATATGGACTACCAATAAGAATTGGTAACCTTTCCAATTTGTGTCATTTCCAACAAGGATCCTTCTTCTAAAAAATTCCCAACAAACAGAGAAGCTGAATGTAAGGCACCTCTGAAAATAAAACTTGTTCTTTAAATAAAACAATAATATATACTGTACAGTATGTGAAATACATATTGTATATATATATATATATATATATATATATATATATATATATATATGTGTATGTATATATTGTACATACATATATAACATGTTTTATTTCTGTAAAATGGCCAAATTGTGGGGGGTCTTCCAGTTAAAAACCCCAATAAAGAAGCCTAAAATACGATTTGGCAAATGAAACGATTTTAACTAATTACAGTGGAGCAACACAATGTGGTGGAGCCTTTTGTTCCTTTGGTGCCATTTTTTAGCTTAGTTTAGTCAGACATCTGTTGAACATTCTTTACGCTTTGTAAACCTAATGTTTTCTTGGAGAGCTACTATGCGAGGCAAACTTTTCTTTACATTCTTTCCATGTTTGGGTAAAGGGATAATTCCATAAGGGATAATGTACCAAAATATATATTTTTCAAACATACTATTTAGGGAAGGGATGGGGGTCTTTTTACTTGACTTTAGCATTAACCCAGCAATACTTAAAATACACAAATTATTCAATCCTTACTATTTCTTCTAGTAAATGTGCACACAAGTTTGTGAAATCAGTAATCAGTTGGTGCCTTAAATTTGCCCCGAACCCAACATGACAGGAAACTTTACTGGATTTCCCACATTGCCTTCACCATTGCCAGTTGCTTCTTCTGTCCTTCCCAAGGATCCAGTGCCTGCCATGTGGTTCCCTTCTCCTCTGCATTATCCTTTGTACATCTGAGGGGAAAAACATGGGCTCCCCAAACCGCCTGAAGAAGTATGTCACCATCCTAGCAAACACACTTGACTCAAGGACTCCCTCACTTGTCCGGGCTCCTGGTCCTATGATAGAGTGCCCTGCCTACTGATCACTAGACTTGGGAGCAGAGATGAAGCTGACAGCTGTGGGCTTGAAGGTACCTGGATAGGGAGGATGAAGGAAGGTCATGTGACCTGGGGGGGGGGGCAGGTATTTGGGGTGTACAAAGTTGGGTGGAAGTTTGCATAAACTATAAAAGTTTTTTACAAGCCCTATATGTAGAGGGGAGAGATGAGGAAAAATAAAACACACTAAGGAGGAGGGAGAACAACTAGAAAAATAAGAGAGAAGGTAGGGGAAAAACTAGGGGGGTATAATAATAAGGATGAGCAGACTAGATGTATAAAAATAAATAAGGGATATAATAGATGGTGTAGTAGTAAAAGAGATATATTAGGTAGTTCTGAAATAAAGCTGGTAGGCTAGGGGGGTATAATAGCGAAGAGAGGTACAATAGTGAGTGTATTAGCAAAGAGGGATTAAACTAAGGGTGTGTAACAGTGAAGGGGTGAGGGCTATACTAGGGGATTTTATAATAAAGGGGAGGATAGACTAAGGTGTGTGGAATATTTAAGGGTATTATTTTTTTGGGGGGGTGTAATAGTAAAGGAGAATAGACTAGATGGGTGTAATAGTAGAGGAAGGATATACTAAGTAGGTGTATTTTTAAAAGGGGGCTATACTAGGGGATGTTATAGTAAAGGGAAGGATAGACTAAGCTGTGTGGAATATTTAAGGGGGATATTATAGGTTCTAGATTCTCTAGTAAAATAGAATAGACCAGATGGGTGTAATGGTAAAGAAAGGATAGACTAAGTAGGTGTAATTTTATATGGGGGATATACTAGGGGATCTTTAGATAAAGGGAAGGATAAACTAAGATATGTGTAATAATTTTGGGGATAAAAAAAGGGGAATATACTAGAAAGTGTAATAATAAATGAGGCATATAGATAAGTTTAATAGTAAAGGAAGAATAAACTAGAAGGAATTTGCACTCCCATCTTATGCAGCGATCACTGTCCTATCCACAACCTCCTACTCTCTTCTGTATGGTGATTTTGGGAAAGAGGTTGGACAATTCAACATAAGGCGAGGATAATGCTAGGAATAAAAGGTCCAGACAGCAGATACCCCGGGTATAGAACAATAAATACAAAGCCTGGAAAAAGGAGCTTGAAGAGTGGCATGTGGTGTGTTGTCCTCTTGTCAAAGGTTGGTATTGGCCCGGGGAAGCATCTGGAAATAAAAAGTATTACTTTAAGGTGCTCTAAGAAAAACATACAAAGTATATGATACGATTTACTGTATATTATATCAGATTTAAATATATATAAGTCTTAAGCTGTCACAAATTCATATGGCATAATGCAGATACCTCCATGTCAAAAACAGCCTTGACAATATCCAGAACACTGCTTGCAGCATACCAAGTATTTTTCATAGCAAAGCAATTAGCTTTCATGTGTCATTGTTTCAGCGGGAAAGGTTGTTCTAAGCACCAAGAACATGTTTTTTTAATTTTCAACATTTAATTTTCACTGTTCATGCGTACAGTGGGGGAGAGTGTGTGTGCAGTGATGCAGATCTTCATATATGCTTCCGTCTATGTTTGCTCTCAAGTTCTTATATTGCATTATAATATTGTTACCTAGCAATGTTGATTAAATTTGGCACCACCGAGGCGCCAGCGCACCGCCTTGCGCGGTGACTGCTTCCAGCTACTCTCAAGTAACATATTTGTATAGGATAATCTTGTGCAGTAATCTCCAAGGTAATTATTCCATCCCCTAGATCTACGGTAAGGGAGAAGAGCAGAATAAAATCAGAAAAACAAAGTTTAGAAGCATCTTTTCTTCTTTGCTGGGAGCCAAGTGGGAAAACCTTGTTATATACAGTATAATCTGAGGCTTTTTCCCTGCACATAACACGCTGCTCCCATTGTATAATGCATTTCTCGCATTACCATACATTTGAAATAAGTCGAGATTCTACACAGGGAATATATTTACCAGGACAAAACTCAGAGGAAAAGGGAAATATTTGTTTGGCATATTTATTTAGATGAGCGACAGAGAAACGCCAGTATGCAAAAAGTGCATAATCTAATGTGGGAGATCGCTATGAAAAACAACTGCTTTCTACACCAATGGAAGTTTTTTTGTTTCATAAATGAACAAAGACATGTTAATGTTGTTCCTTCTTTTTTGTTTTCACTTTATCTGCTTTTAAAAGAAACTTGTAGTGCGAGAAATATATAAGCTGAAGTTGCTGAGCTTTACAAAAGGTCCACAACTAAAAACCCAGAACACGTACCAAAAATAATAGTCTGCTGAGAGAATAGGTTTTATTCATCCACTTTCTTTTCTACAACACAGAAGGGTCATTCTTGCATTTGGGCCTGATTTAAAAAAATCTCTAAGGCTGGAGAGGATACACTTTCATCAGTGAAGCTGGGTGATCCAGCAAAAATGAAATGGATCTAGTCTAGGATTGAAAACATTTGACTTTGAAGAAATCCATCCCAGGATTTGTGGATCACCCAGCTTTACTGATTAAACTCTCCAGCCTTAGAGACTTTTCATAAATCAGACAATCAAATACCTATGACAATATCCATCACTTTCGTCCAAAGTAGGCCCTCTAGTTTTGTGACTTCACAAGTAGCATGATACCAAAAAAGATCGGACGGGGATGACCTGCAATGAGCAGATTGGAACAAGGGGATAGAGGTGTTATAGAATTTTTTTTTCTATTGAAAAAAACTACATATTTTTGTGGAACTTTGAGAAAATATAGTTGTCAAGTTATTGAATTACTTGCAAAGCCCCTAAACATAGTATTATCACTAGAATTGCCAGAATGGTCAATAGGATCTAAAAGTGTATGTCCCATGTTAAAAAGCTTTGTAAGCCAAAGCTAAAATAAAAGGTATATATGATTTTATAGAAACACTATATGTTTATTATGAAAAATCATGGACTATGATATGTTTCTACGGACCTCCCTGACCGCCAGCAACTTTCCCGACAATACTATGTTTAAGGGCTTTGTAAAAAATTTTAAAATTCAGCTTTCAAAAGTTTTCTAAATCATACTTTACCTTTGATTTATGGAAAAACTACATGCTTCTTGAAAATTGTTTCACTTGGGACATACCTAACCACCCCTCTTCCACCCAGGCTAATTGTTACCAATACCACGTTCAATTTGCACGTTTTAATTAACTTGCGAAGTCAGCAATGTAAACTAACAAAATGGCTAATTTTTTCAAAAGTTTTCCACTTGCATAAATAGAATTTTAGCAGCAAAAGCAATTTTGTGAAAATAACCATTCACATAGATCAACTAGCTGGTGGCCACCTCTTAAGCCTTGCTGTCACTAACCTCTAGTTTGCCCTTTAGTGCTTCCTGTTGGGGATAGCAAGGGTTAAAGGGGCAGGATGATCTCAGCTTCAGTATTTCTGGGCATGACTGGCGCCTTTTATTACATGAGTCTATGTTGTGCACAAATAACTAGAGTGATGCTTGGAACTTCTCTGGAACTGGGAGTCTATGTTTTTACAGTCCCACGTTCAGAATGATTCTGAAAATGAGGAAACATCCACGGGGATTTAGTGCACAGGAGAATTCAGCTTGTTTAGGTGAATGCCAGAATATCAATTAGAACCACCCAGCATGAAAATTGTGTCTCTTAAATCTGTTACAATGCAATCATTATCCACCACAATTCCTAGGTACTCTTGTGTGATTTCTTATTTTGGAACAAGATGATTAGTTTAAAAATGAGATTCACATTTCTCCAAAAAACAGTCCTATTATAACACAAAAGAAATTGTAGCAGCAGCTACTTAAGTCATAAAATAAATTAACTTTAATCAACTATCTAACAATTCATCTATGAAACTGCTTACAACTGCACATTACCCCTTAATTAATACATTTTGTCTTTGTGTGTCTTTACTTATCACTGGATCATTATCATTCTTGGCCATTAAACCAGCAATCCCATTAATTATAACCCATTCTGGCCCATAGAGAAAGCTCAGAGAACACAGCGCATTAGTCAAATGTGTGAATATTAAGACATCATAATGGACAGCAAAAAACATTTAAACGGTATGGGCATGTTTGTTCTTCTGCATGGTAGAGAAAAGTTATGTAAAGCTTTCTGCAGACATCACAGAGTATGGCAGATTCCATTATATAATACGTATTTTTTTATATTAGTACATTGATTACCCGAAGCAAAGTTTAGATGAGCAATGAGAACAGTAGCTTCTGGGCAGCTCATGATCTACTCTAGATCTTAGTGAACCAGTATTTGAACAGTTAACGGGTGGCAGCAGTAGGCGGTACCCAACTGGTCACTACCACCTCCATTCATACCCTACGGGACCTACGGGTAATTAGTTGCATGTAGCATTATGACCTAGGGGTGAGGAGATAGTAAACATGATGTACAACCAATAAGAAAATGTGCAAAATATGAATATGTAATAGGAAAAGAGAGTGGAGTGGCAGAGAGGTTAACTCAGTGTGCTACTTCTTCTTTCACCATCCATTCATAGGGTATTACTAAACCACAAAAGGAAAAGTCATGTCTTCAGCAGAAGTTGTGTATCAAAGCAATGCAAACAGAAAAACAAAGCCTTTGGCAAGTAAAACAGATTCCCTTAATGTATGGAATACACAGTATATTTACGTTATTGCCTGGAACACAGATTTGAACATATTTATAGAGGTCAGGGCTAGATTAAAGAAAAAGTCACCTTGGCTACACCTGGTTATCTATTAACGCCCAATGTTTAGTGTGTCCAATGTTGCATTGTATCGCATTTATGGTGGTTGGATGCAACCAACTAAATTAAAATACCACAACCAAAATATAATTCCTATGTAAAATTTTCAAAACTAACTTTGAAGCTTCACTGTTGATATTAGTCAAAAAAAATATTTTAGGTTTTTGGTGGTAACACTCTAAGAAGGAGTAAAAACATCCCTCAACATTTTTTAAGGTTTAGATTGAATTGTCTAACTCAAACAAGCATTGGTGGGCTAGGCTCCTGTACGTAAGCATTCTTTTTCATTTATTGCCTTGGTACTAAAGTGTTTCTCCAGTAATTAGTAGGGTAAATATTTTTTCTTGAACAAAAATTTGACTTTGGTATGGAATGGCTAAAATGATTCATTTCCATCATCAGAAATGTTAGTTGCCTTATCAGAAAACCTCTGGAATATTAAGAAGACCATGAAAATTGGACAAAGGGTTGACAAGGGATTTTAAGCGGCAGTTACGCCGCTTTGAATGATCAATTAGATGCTTGCAAACGAGCTTATCACAAATTACATGCCTGAAATATCTATTAATGTAATGACCTTGAAAACGGGCTCATTTTCTGCCTTAAACTAATGAGCATGGTGTGTGTAATCAATTAGGTCCACAATTAAAACCATAATTTGTCCGCTGAACTCTGCAAGGATGGTGATGTGAATGTTTCCGCTGTTGTGAACTTGGAGGTAGACAGTGACACAGATCACATTTCTTCAGCTGTTCTCAAAATTATCTAATAAAGATTTGGGAACTTTCACATTTTCACTTTAACAGTGATTTGCTCCTCCAATGGATCCAGTCCATTGGTCCTCCATGTTCTCATCCACCAATCTGACATTATTTAACACTGTGTGTGTGTGTGTGTGTGTGTGTGTGTGTGTGGGGGGGGGGTTCTACTGAACAGTTCCAGACCAGTAAACATTTGGAGGAATATTACAAGCCAAGATAGCCACAGTACTGGGCTGACATTTAAAGACAGACAGGGCTCCCTCAATACACACAATTAGTTGCATTGACGCCAAGATTTAAATAAATACCTAATCAAAGTGTTGGTGTTTCACTTGACCTTTTACAATTCTAAAACCTTCTCACTACTTGAGGTTCTAGAGGAAAACAGCACTTGGCCCTCTAAATAGAGTAATACCATATTCTGTTTCAGTGATAGAACAGGCAAGGCTTTGGTGGATGAGATCATTCGAGAATTCTTGGTTGGGTGGGAGGAAATAATTGAATGTTAGTTGAAAAGAATAAAGAAGGAGGTAAAGATTACTAAAGTAAAAAGGGCACAGAGCAGAACGGCTCTTCATGACATTCATAGAGAGCACCGGTAGGAAAAACTAAGGAAAATCCCTCAGCTTCACCTTTCTTTAGCTTTTTTTGAGAAACCCTTGAAATAATTTTGAGGACTTGGGGAATCTCCCAATCATATTTTCAGGGTTATAGGGGGAAAGCCTCTCGAATAGATGACCAATGGAAAGAATGCCCTTCTTACAGGAGTGCCTATAAGAACGCCTTTATAGACAACTGGAAAGATAATTAGAGTCATGGAGCTGTCTTTAGCAAGTGGTGTTGGCTCCAGAACTATACGGGATTTGATGAATGTCAATCAGTCACAGTTTAAAGAACTGCTGGAAACCTCTGGAGGAACTCTGGTGTCTCAAGACACTTCCTGTTTTGTTAAGAAGCAATTATGAATCCAGTACATTCCACTCTAATTAGATAGTATATTGCCAGTGAAAATGAAGAATATTGAAGAAGCTCCAGTGTCCTTTAAGTTTAATGTTTCTTTAAGGCGCCACAGGTAGAGATCTGCACACTCTTCTCTAGGGTTGAAAATATGTAAAAACAGAGCGAGAAGATAAGAACTTATAGCAAGCAGCATTTTGCAAAAATCCACCAGTGCCTAAATTAATGGATGAATAGCCTCCATGTGATAACAACACTTTTCAGAAAATCAATGAACTGAACAATTGCAAGGACATTCACCTTTTGCCATTAGCTATAGACTTTGGCGCTCTAAATAGGAACAGACAAGGCTTTGGTGGAGGAGATCGGACTTCTTTGTTGGGTGGGAGGAAATACTTGGAGGTTGGTTGGAAAGAATAATAAGGAAGTAAAGAATACTGAAGTGGGTCAAGGAAAAACGGGCTCTTCACGACATTCACAGAGAATACTGGCGGGTAATACTAAGGATAACCCCTGAGTTTAAACGAACCCCAAAAACAACAGATTAACCACAATTTATTGATTCTCGTTTACCTGGTGTGCTAAAACACTGCTTAAATTGTGGACAGAAACCCTGGACAATTAGGCTGTTTTCCAACATTTTGTCTTATTCTTTAATAAATCTATACTCCTTCCATACTGTCACATCGCTTTTTTGCTTAGAAAGTAAAACTCCCTTTGTCAAGTTAAAACCAGGTCTTCGAGGTTTGATATTTGGACCTATTTTTCATGAATAGGGCAAAGCTACAGACTTTTCTTGCACGGTCATTAATGGCTCTTTTGAAGGTCAGGAGAACAGATCACATCATACAGCAACAAGTGTCACAGGCTGTCAGATGAAGCATTTCTTAAATGTGACCTGGGCACAGCTAGAGAAAATTGAACAGTTTCAGGACAGATCAATCAAGTTTCTGCTTGTTTATATCTAGAATGACCAGGTTTTAGAGTGCACTTGTCACAATAGATTTTTATTTTTTAAACATTACAGTAAACTTTATATAAAACATGATGGGTTTGTGGCTTTCCTTTTTTCTGAACTTTTCACATACACAATTTTGGTATTATATAAGCAAACTGTAGGGGCCAGTTTACACCAATTATGATGTGCATGACAAACAAAAAAATGAGTGTGAGAGGAGGGTGAAGAGGGTTTTGAAGGCAAAAACATATATTATCATGAAGTATTATATACAAAGAAGCAATCATAGCTTTACTTGTATTGAAGTTGGTCCCATCCTCACATCATATTATGAACTAGACAAAGTTGTTCCTGAGTTATAATCCAATAAAGTCAATTACTTCTCCAAAATGAGTAAATGTTTGTAGCACTTAAGGGAGAATGTATTTTTTAGTCTTGAATCCCGACACGTTTTGCTTTACTAGGTTTCATCAAGGGAGTGTCACAAACATCTAACACTAGTAATAGAAAGTATAAAAGGACAAGATATGTTGAAATATTTAGTCTATAGCAGTAAAGTAAGTATGTTATAAGTAATAAGGCCTATTAAAGCCTTATTTTCCCCATTGTTTTTTTGTAATGATTACTACCCATTTTGTTAGCTTGGCGTTATTACTGTATGTGGCTATTTTTAAGCCTTTTTTATTCAATGTTTTTTTGCCACTAACCATTTTCTATTTTGTTTATCATTATAATGTGCAAAGGTATTCCTGATAATGTACGTTGCATTTAAGGTGCTTAATTCACCAAATTGCATCAACGAGCATGCACATTTGTGAATTGTTATGTGTTGTACAGCTACATGCGTCCATCGGCAAGGTATTTTGGAGTGCCATTTGAAATGACTGCTAATATTCAAAATGACATAAGATGACCACCCACAACAACTTAGGAGTGTCTTGTTGCACCACTCTCTGAATTCTCACCAGTAGGACATGTGACATCACCCTTCTCTAGGCATCACAGGCAAACACTAGGGCAAGGTAAGTATATTAAAAAACTATTTCCTTAACATTTTTTTCCAGTTTGTTGTTGCATTTTAGCATGGATGGGGCAAATAAATAGGTGGACCTTGTTATGCGGACAATGGCCCACCCCCTACTTCCTGTGAACCACTCCTTAGTCCTTCCGTCACATGTAGACACATTCTGGGAAATGATGACAGGCATCTATTGTTCCACCTGCTTTGACTGTCACATGGTCACATTTTTTTGATTATCCCACTGGCTATGTTCGGAAAAAAAGATGAAAAAGTCTCAATGTAGTGTTGAAACAGATATTTTGTCCACCATTTTCCATCACAAGACTATTTGTATAGACTATATAGACTGTTTGTATTCATATTTGAACCTAATTTCATTTAGAATGTTTTTTTCATTTGGGATTGGGTTGGGCTTTCGAAGATTGACATTAAAATTTGCCAAATTGCATTTAGCAGCCCTAGGGGACAAGGCCAATTCTTTACCAATATAAATAAAGCTACGTGCTTACATCAGATGACTGTTGCCTGAGGCAAATGGTGGTGCTCACTCCTGGCAAAAATCTAGCTTGGTTACAGCGGTCTTGATGAACTACCATTTGGAAATGACTTCTGTTCTTTCCCATGGTGGAGAGTACCCCTTGTCCTCCCTCCCTCCAACGGTGCCATGTCTACAGCACTGAATCATTCATCTGTCACTGGAAACAATTAAGAAAGATCATTTCAAACTACAGTAATCTGACGTCCATCTGACATCTGTACATGGATTAAGTTGGATAAAACATTTGGGTGAATCAAGGGGAGGCAATTGTTTCTCATATTTGATTGGGTAGGTAACTCATTTTTACATTTTTCACTTTACTAAGGAAACAGTGTAGGATGTAATGTTAGAATTGAAGCTTTTCTTGCAATGTCTGCTTTAAAATCAGAAAATATAAAACAACAAGATCTTATTACAATTTGAATACTGACTGTGCTGTAAATCATAGAGGAATATTATTCTTTCTTTGACTATAAGGACTGACAGAAACTCAGCTCATGACTCCCTGTGATGATGAAGCCAGTAATCTATTTATGTTTTGTCTGCAGATATTAGTATTCTCTCTTTTATGATAGACTTTAGAAGCCAGAGTCTGTTTTATTATGCTGTTTGTGCTTCCAAACCTTGATTAGAAGAGGGGTGTCATGAAATAAGCTCATGGACAATTATTGTCTTATTTTCCAGTCTGTGTTTGGACTTGGCATTTGCATCTTAATATTCACAGTAGTTAAAAATAGATTTTAAGTTCAAAGTAAGTTTGCAAAGGTAGAGCTAGAAGGGTTTGCTCATACACTTCAGGTTGAGCAGAAGCAAAACATAACATTATTACACATTTTTATTTATGATTTATTATCCCTTACCCTGCTGTGAGCAATCTCACACATTGCACTCAAGATAACAAATATATGCAGATAAAATACATGTTACATACTTAAAACAAATCACTGGGCAACCTATACTTTACACCTACCTTCACAATCTACTCGAAAATTAAAGAATTGACATGATGGTTACCTTGATGATATGAAAAAAAACACATATCTATATACTCAAAAATAAACCCAAATGTTTTTTACCTGATCAACTCTACTTGGGTCATCACAGTAGAAAAGGCTGTGTCCTCATGTTAAGTGTGTAACAAACACATAGGCCCTGTTTATTAAAGTTCTCCAAGGCTGGAGAGAATACACTTTCAACAGTGAAGCTGGGTGATCCAGCAAATCTGGAATGGATCTGGTCCAGGATTGAAAACATTTGCTAACAAAAGCTTGACTGTTAGGAAATCCATTACAGGTTTGCTGTATTACCCAGCTTCACTGACGAAAGTGTATTCTCTTCAGCCTTGGAGAACTTTTTAATAAATCAGGGCCATAGACTTGAGTTTGTTACACACTAACATGAGGACACAGCATCATCTACTGGTGGCTAACAATAATACAAAATATCCTAACAGTAAAAAAAGGGAAAAAGTATACACACTAATAATTACACCATGGATTTTTTTACACACATTAGTTTTTAAATGGCATTGCTATTAATCAGTGTTTTGAATGTTAGCAGGGACAAACATATTTTGAGGTCTATGTTTATATTTGAGTCATAATATTTTCCTGTCTCAAGTACTTTGGTTTATATTTAGATTTTACTCAAGTATATATGGTACATACCTTGCCTGTTTATTATTACATTACTTAAATGAAACAATAGTTTTTTTGTTTTTTTTTATTGAGCAAGAATGGGTTAGATATTTTTTTTTACCTGTTACCCTCATTAGAGAATTTGTTTTGTTCCTCTGATACCTGTGAATAGGTGGCTGTCATCAGGACAGAATAATACATGGTCAGAAATAAAAACATACTCTACTGCAAATGTGTTCTCATATGTGTTCTCATTGGAGAACTTTCTTTTCACTGATTGCCCTCATAGGAAGTGAGGGTAAAGCATCCACAAAGAGCAATAAAAACCTGATGCAATTTTTATTTTTTCTCTCTCTAAAACACAAAAAAGGTTAATAGATTTAAATATTGTTTGATTTTAAAGTACTCCTTCTATCTTGGCACCTGGACAGCCGATGGCCAGAGGAGGGCATAGTGTAAAATAGATGAGGTACTCCTAGCACTACACAAACACTAATTTCCAGTTAAAAAAATTTTCATAAATCAGAAAGGCTTTTGTTATATGTCTGTGGAAAACCTACACCTGTCATTGCTTAAAGAACCTCTAGATACTTCTGGAGATTACCTGGCTTATTATTATTACACAGTATTTATATAGCACCAACATATTACGCAGCGCTTTACAAAGTCTATTGTTATGTCACTAGCTGTCCTTCAAGGGGCTCACAATATAATGTCTTTACTATAGTCATATATGCAGTCCAAGGTCAGTTTTGAGGGGAAACCAATTAATCTAACTCCATGTTTTTGGAATGTGGGCAAAAACCAGATTACCCGGAGGAAACCCACGCAAACACAGAGAGAACCTGCAAACTCCATGTGGATAGTGTCCTGGCCAAGATTCGAACCTGGGACCCAGTGCTGCAAAGGCCACCATGTTCTCCTTGTTTAAAACCTGTTCTAAATTCTCTTTTAAGCATGTAACAAGCCTCCATTGGCATCCTACTTTCTAAAGCTTGATCTTGGCCAGTTATGGAGAACTTGAATATGCCCCCATTAACCTCTGATTTGTTCATCATTGCATTACCAGAGCCTGCTGAATGTGAAATCCTGTTTCTTTCCTGATAAAACAACCGCATACAATCCCCCTCCCACCCTGCCAAACTTGCCATTTGCTGACTTTTGCACTTTGTATTCCAATAGGAGCTTCTGTGTAGCTACCCTGGAGCCCCAGCCACCATATCCCCTATTGTTTTAAACAAGCTTTCCTATACCTGTAACACTTAGTTTTACATGGATTTTATTTTCCCTAAGTTTTAAAACTAGTCACAAGAAATTGCTTATGTTTACTTACATTGATACAAATTGGCAGACTTATGTGACGATATTAGCAGTATGGTGCAATACAATTTTCAAATACATCTGTTCTGCAAATTCCTAGATAAGACCAATGCAAATAATTATTCACATGTTTTTTTCTTTTCTCTTTCATTTTTTTATTGCAACTGATTAAAATTGAAATCTCTCCCCAAACAATCTTTATGGCCCATATGTTTTCAGAAGCTGTTAAATATCAGATTATTAACACCAATGCAGGATTCACAGCTTTGAAAATGCGTTGGTATCCTTGGCCACTCATTACTGTGCAAACACAAACTTTGTAAGATGTTACTTAGAGTTCTTCTTTTTTAATACTGGTTTAATGTATGCTTCTGTTTTTCCTGATAATTTGCTTTCATTCTCAGTTCTTTGAGACAGCTTTGTAAGACATATCATTATGTTCTGTATACCATAGAAAAGCCAATGTCATGAACAAACTGCGGGGTCCTTTGTTCTGTTTTCTATCAGGATTTCAGCATACAACTTCTCAATGTCAGACCTATTGAAACTGAAAACATTTCTTTATATTGGCCTAGACACAAGTTAGCACAAGAATAATTAACAGAGACTGTTCATATCTATCATATACTTTAAAATTTATAATCAGCTGTAGGAAGTATAAAAATACTTTAGGCTCTTAAAGTAAACCCATCAGATAGTTAAACAGTTTAAAACTAAGGACATGGTAATGGCTATTCTCAAATTTAAAAGTCATGTTTTGCTCTGTTATAAGTAAGTATAGCAGTAGCTATAAATAATTGTAGCAGTAGCAAGTGAAATGTACCATTAACTAGATATCCTTTTAAAAATTAGCAGGGCATTTCTGGTTGCCTATGGTTGTATAATGGACAGCACAGTTGGCTCTGTGGCTCTCTGTCTTATCTTTGCAGCTCTAGCTCAAAAGTTAGAATCTTGGCTGGGACATTGCAAGGAGTTTGTATGTCTTCCCTGTGTTTGCAAAGGTTTGCTCCCACATTCCAAAATGTGGTACAGTTGACAATCGAAAATCTGTCTATCGATAATCTGTTTCCTTTAGTTTTCAGGCATGAATTTCAGATTGCATTTTCAATACAGGGACTGTAGTACACTGTTTGGCCACCTATGTTTTCATGGCGCTGTTCTGCAGAAAAAGCTATTAGGGCTGCTTACTACATTAAATACATGTTAAGAGGTCCCTGCTGCGTGTTTTTCTGAAACTGTGCTGCCAGAAGAAGGCTGGCCTGTGTGTAAATGTGTGCCTGCATTTATGAATGTCTGTAGGTAATTGACTTCTCTTAAAAAATTGGCTGTCAACTGTGTAAATGACATGTGACTATGGTAGGGACTGGTGTTGGTGTTCAAATTCGGGTAGTCCTTATATTTGACCCGAAAATGGCTGTTCGAATTCGGGTAGACCGGACCCGAATAAAAACAAGATTCAACGGTAAAAATTTGGATTAAAAAAGTGTTTAAAAAAATTATTGTTAAATTAATGTATTGAGTGTTTGTGTTTATTTACCTATTTTTTTTTATACAGGTTATCCTACAATGACATGATATCTCTTACTCTGTAACACACTTTCCAGCATAGTAATATTATGATACATTTGTTAATTTTTTCTTTTATCTACTGCAAGAAAAATGTAACAAATGTATCATATTACTGTGCGTGTAAAGCTGCGTACACACTTCCAATTATTATCGTTTGAAAAACGAACGACGAACGATCCTGCACGATATCTGCGAACGATCGTATAGCACCGATCCTGTACATACAGATAACGATGCGATCGTTCAAAGATATTGTACACACGACAGATGCGATCGTTTGAACGATACAGGAAGTGACGTGCACCACAGGAAGTGAATACTGTGTACGAAAGTTCGGATCAAACGAATGCCATTCACCACACTGTTCCTTTCTCCCTATGTGCAATTTGCCCTTCAAAGTGTTCTCAAGGAAGAAGAAAGCCGCTCTTGCTTTGATATGTCTGCTTGAAGAGGAGGACGCTGAGAAGAAGCGGCGAATGTGGTGTAAGGATTGGTTGTTGGACCGAGACAACATTTCACATGAGAATCTGCTGCGGGAACTGCGCCACTCATTCCCAGATGACTACAAGAATTACCTACGTATGTACTTAATATTCTTCTTTTTATTTCTACTACACACATGTTGTTTCCCCAAAAAAAGAAACTCTGGACAAACTGGAGGCCATGGACCACAAATGGAAACAAGTGGCAAAGACAGTGAGGCGAGAAAAGAACTGCGTTCACTGAAAAAATTTATAAAAAAAAACATTTTAAAAACTATTTTATATTACCGTATTTTATAAGACGCACTTTTTCTTCCCCAAAATTGGGGGGGAAAAGTTGGTGCGTCCTATACGACAAATATGTTATAAAATAATTAAAATAAGATACTCGCCCGATACCCGATCATGCGTGTGTCTCTTCTCCTCGCTGGCTGCATGCAGTGTGTGTCTCCTCTCCTCTCTGGCAGCAGCATGTCTCCTCCTGGCTGCAGTGAAAGAAGTCGGCACAGCGCCCCCTGCTGTTCCCTGTCCTAACTGCCGTACAGTGGAAAAAAAGCACAGAGTGATCAGAAGGGGAATTTGAA
>NC_092865.1:60253290-60280812 GCF_032062135.1 Pyxicephalus adspersus | reverse complement strand
CCGTACACACGATAGATGGTCAACGATCGTCGTCCAATCCGATCCGCCGGTCCGGTCGTTCATTTCCAACGACTATCCTCGTTCGTCGGCGTCATTGGTTACTTTTTTTTACGAGCGATTTTTGGCCAATCAGTCGTTCGTCGTTCGTTTGTCGTTCATTTCCAACGATAAAAATTGGAAGTGTGTACGCAGCTTTACAGAGTATGAGATACTTGCCGGCCAGGCATCTTTTCAATGATTACAGCAGAGTCTGCAATCAATGAGAAGTGTTTGCAATCCCTGGGATCGTAGTGGAATTGCAGAGTTCATCTGCAGTTCAGTTCCCACGGTCACATGACCGTGGGAACTTTGCGGTCACAGCTGTGACTGCAGGCCATCCCTGGGGGACTAGACGTTGAATGGGGACAAGTTTCCCCATTCATCACATCTAGTGCTCTGTGTTCTTGGATAGAGAAACTCTATCCAAGAACACATACTACTAGTAAAGGGCTGCAAGAGCAATTCTCCCACCATTGACTTCAATGATGTACGAATTGGACAATCGATCACCCAAACAATATCACACTAACCGATCGAATAGCTGCCGAATTGAATAGTGAGATATTCGACCAACACTAGTAGGGACATCACATCGTGAGCCCCTTTCAGGGACAGCTAGTGATATTAGTTAAAGAGAAGTAGACAGGTTAGAGTTTTTAGGTTATTAAAACAGAAGCAGGAATCCTGCAGTGTCTGTTTTTTTACAATAGGGCTATCATAGAATCATTAAATCCATCTTACCATACAGTCTTTGTCCACTAAGACCTGATCATAAGGGGGAAAAGAAGAAATACCTCTAATTTGCTTAAAGATTGAATTTTATTATCAGATTTGTTTGATATGATTCCATCATTCCTTGGTAATATAGACTAAAATGAAATCTCTTTATGTTATGCATTTAGGATTATTAGGTATTACCTTGAAATTTCAGAAACGGTAGAAAAGCATTGTGCTTGTAGTTACGTATACATTTATGCATGTTCTTATTCAAAAGAACCCACGCATAAGGACTGATATATCCTAAGTCACTGGTGAATACAATAAACCATCCATTCTGTCCCTCATATGATTGCTTGCTTTGTATTATAAGAAATAATATATCCTTACTGTAGAATCAAAAATCTGATATACAAGGTTGAAGGAGAAAGGATAATTGCATTGGTTTCCATTATGATTGGCCATTCTTTTTTTCTCAACACAAAGCTTTAACTAAGCCGTTGGGGAACTACAAGCCTCAGAATGTGCTGTAGTAATTATGAATATATTTATTAATTTATGATATGCAAATTAGCAAGTAACATACTGAAAAACAAGCATGCTCACATAGCTATATTCCATTAATATAAAAATTATGACCTTCTATTATCAATGTTCCTGAATAGAAACATGTTTATACTACTTTTCCTTCTGGCACATCCAAAAAGAACACTGCTGTGCCTTGCTAAAAGAAAGTGTATTTAAATAGTTATAATGGGTTGAGACAAAGACAAGGAAATGGAAAAGTGAGTAGAAAACAATATTATCATTGTATTCTTCTACCTGTTTTCTCTGGTGCATCAGAAGAGGAAACTGCTTTTGGCTTTCTTTAAAACTCGTGAAAACTTGTGAGTGAAATGGCCTATAATTAGATGTTTAACGAACTGTCAGGAATGTGCATATGTACTGACAGCTAAAAGCAAGCCTTACACTAATGGATCAAGGAAGAAAGGGAGGTTGGATGTTCATGTCCTTAATGGTTCCATCTGGCTAAAGTCTAAATCAGCAATTCATGGGAAACTTTCAGTACTTTGTGTTTTGGGGCACTTTGTTTCTTGCCAAATGAACACCGTAACCCAGTGTTTCTCAACCAAGGTCTGTAGACCCTAGGGTTCTTCTGGAAGATGCTAGGGGTTCTTTGAGCAATGGGAAATTTGTGACTGGTAGGTCAGTTTAGGTGACACCAATGGTCTTTCTGGCTAGGTGTTAAGGTGGCATTCTTTCCATTGACCAGCAATGTAAGAGTCATTCTTTGCACAGACCACCATGCTAATATACTCTTAATTGTGGATATATTTTTTATAGGGTTCCCTTAAGACTTAAACTTTTTTTCAAGGAGTTCCCACAAATTAAAAAAAGTTGAGAAACCCTGCTTTAACCTAATCAGTCATCTCTATTTTTATTGGAACCACACACATCAACAGCCTCACTTGTTGGAGCAGCATGGTGATGCATTTGCCTGGGTTTCCTCTGGGCAGTCCTGTTTCCACCCACATCTCAAAAATATATGGTTAGTTAATAATATTAGTTAGTTCCCCCAAAGGATTGACCTTAGACTGTATTTATGACATATGAATATGGTAGGGACATTAGATTGTGAGCCCCTCTGAGGAAGAGTTAGTGATTTGACAATGATGTTTGTAAAGCGCTGTGTAATATGTTGGCACTATATAAATACAAATAAATAAATTATTGCCACTTCACAAAAGCCCAAATAATCAGCAAATAATGATTGTCATCATGATCACCTACAGTACATTCGAATGTGTCTTACACTGTGACCATCTTGTCTGTTTGGGCCTCCTGGTCAGTAATGGTTCAAAAGCCACCCCTATATCCTTATAAACTTTGGTTCAAAGATTGGAACTAAAGAAAACCTAAACTAAAATCTCAAAATATTAAAGTCTAGTGCTTTTCCAAAAGTTTTAGAATGAAGATGACTCAGAAAAATGTTCCTTGCGGACATGGCACTTTGTTTCTTGCACTTTCTCTGAGCAGTTGCCTTCATTTCCCAAGAACCAAAAGCCAACCAAGTTTGTTCTCTTTCCATAGACTTCTCTGGACATTATCATCAATACTCTTGACATACACACGAGACAAACCTTGGGCGACACATCTAAAAAATGAACCACTTGAACCACACTTCCTTCGTCTGTGTAGTGGAACAAACAAGAAAGAAATAATTACATCTTTACAGTTGTTTCTTTTGTGTAGAACCTTTTTTTTCAGCAGCAGTTGATCCCCCAGGCCTCTTTTTTCAATTCCGCTAGTGTAGCCGAGTAGCCCTGAGGTCGCGGTGGTGGCATGCTCACCATCTCTTAGTTAATGAAGGCTGACTCCTCTGTCCCCAACTCAAAAAAAGGCAAGTGATTCCAAATTACAGTGTTGTTACCTTTTATATCATTTGTCATTGTTTTCTTTACTTTGTAAGAACTGCATTGGCTTGTACAACATGTATAATAAATATATGTAACTTTTATTTGTTCGATTGTAACTGAAATAAGTCATATTTTTTAATATGTAGTTTATATGTTCTCTATTTAAAGTATAAATATACAATTGCTTGTTCCCCTTTGCGTTCAATGCATTTCCTGTAATATATGTTATTTATAAAAGTCATCTTAAAAATGCTTTAAATATTAATTTATTTTTCCTATTGAATCTATTCATCCTTGTTTTGGGTTGGCACCTCTTCTGCTAATGTGGCGTTGTCATTCTGCACTTGTATTTAGGTTGTTTAGGCTACAAGAGTGCATACATAAAAATTTAAATAGGCTTTCCATGCAGTTGCTTTTAAAAAAAAATTCATATCAATGTAAAGCCATGTATAATGGAATGTATAAAGCCGTTTCTAAACCAGTCCCATTTTACCTTTTTGTTGTCTTTAGCTTTCAGATTCACTATTAACCTATTCAATTACACTAGGGAATGCATTTTTTGTTGAGTTAGATCTTACACTAATTTTTGGGTGGTGAATCCAGAAATGACCCCAGTTTTTGCTATCACATCCAGTTTTTACGAAACAGGGTACCCTCCATTTTTGTCAAAAAACATACAAATTGTACATACAATGAAAAAACAGTGAAATAATACCTTGAATGTACTGTTAATTTAAATTTCTTTTGTTCAAAGGATTTATTTTTTTTTATAGTAAAACATTTGAAAATTAATTGGGCAAGTGGTTAAGGTTCAAATTTACGTATATAGCTTTTCCTGGAGTGTTCAGTGTTAGGACAATTCCTGCCGGATGCTCCAACAATAGTCAGCCATCATATGTACATCCCATCTACCTTGATACCGTCCTTCCATGACCTTCAAATCTTGGTGGAAGTCTTCACCTTGCTCACCACTGACTGCACCAAGGTTTTCCGGGAAGTTAGAAAGATGGCTATGCAGAAAATGCACCTTGATGCTCATATTGCAACCAAGCATTTTGTAGCTCCCTAAGAGTTTCTGGGCAATTTCTGTGTAATTATTTGCTTGTGCGTTTCTAAAAAGTCCTTGACAATGGCTTTGAATAATAACCAAGCATTCTTTTCGACTTCTGACATTTTACTGATGAAATGTTCATCTTTGATGAGCTGCCGAATCTGTGGACCATCAAACACACCGGCCTTTTTTTTTCAAATGATAGGCTAGGAAATGCCAAAATGAGGTACTTGAAACAGTCTCCTTCAGTTGGCAAAGCTTTAATGAACTGCTTCATGAGACCCAGTTTTATGTGCAGAGGCGGGATATATAATTTTCTTTCTATCAACAAGTGGCTTATGTAGAATGTTTGGATAACCTGGTTTTAGGGCAGATCTTGGAGGCCAATTCCTTTCCACCCAATACCTCTAACGAGTTCTGGTGTCCCACATGCACACATAACAGGGATACTTGGTGTATCGGCGTTGCTGACCAAGAAGGAAGAATACTATTTTAACACCAACACAGATGACCCAACTGTGTTGGTGATATTGCAACAACTCAATGACACTCTTTATGTCTGCATATTCTTCACAAAGAGAAACTGAATGGCCAATAGGGATGAGCGAGTTAATAAAACTCGATCTCACTGCGAATTCGGCCGTTCTCACTTACCAAAATTGTAAGCGAAAATGTTGGTGTAAATTTGCAGATTGAGATCGAATTTTAATTAAAAAAAAAGGCGGACTGTGCTGGCGTGGCTGCATTCATTGATCAGCTCAGTGTGCGATCCCTGGCACTAGAGCTTTCCTCAGCCAATTAGAGAGCACTAGAGGTTTTGAATGGGGAAACTTGTCCCCAATAAACCTCTAGTGCCGGGGATCACACACAGGATTCCCAGAGCTGCATGAATGAATGCAGCCCTAAGAATTCACTGAGATCCAGGGGCACTGGAGGATAATTAACCTCTAGTGCCCGGGGATTGCAGACAATGATTTCCTGGTACTTCTGATGGGTCGGTAAAATCGGTTTGCTGAAATTTTGCAGACCCATCGGAAGTTCGAGGAAATTTTTGCTAATGGCCAATTGGGACTGACCGAAATATATTGCCATTGCAAAGGAGGACACACTTTAAGCTCCGCTTTGAGCTATCAATGAATAGTCACCATTCAGTTGAGTTATAGATTGGAATTCCCAATTTTTCCATTAAACGAGATATGTTATGGCAATACACAAAGCCACTGTCAGCTTTAAAGTACTGCAGAAAATCAATTTCTCCGGTTCAAAAGTAAGATACCTTCTGCCAAGTAGGTTTTTCTCACGCAGTCTTGATGCTAGGAGTTTTGAAGCCTTCTTCGATAGTCCCAAATCAAGTGCCAAGTCACTCAACTCATGCTGATCAAATCCCTTACGAACAGAGTCCTCTTCAATTTCAAACTCTTCATCATTGTTGTCACCTAGTTCATCACCATAATCATGTTCTTCAAGAGAGGGTAGTGTAACGAAAACCGGCACTGGGATTTTATCTGAATGAGCCACTGGGCGTATAGGAGATTGTAGAGTAGGATACTCTATGTTACATTTATATTTCTTGTTATATCCTGAAGTTTTCACTATATAAAATTAACAGTTACTGAAATGATCTCCTGGCTCTCGCAAAACCATAGGTATACTAAATGGCTTATCACGTGTTCCCTTTGTCCACATCCGTAAACTCTCGACACACTTTTTGCACACCTTATGCAAAAAGACCTTAGGACTTATCTTGATCACCAAGTATGTCAAATAGGCTTGCTCTACAAATGTGCTGATGTTTTCCCTTTGACTGGGAATGGTGAAACTGCCACAGATATAACAAAATGAATCAGGGCTGTTTAGGCACTTCCGACAAGAAACAGCAGGGCCAGACATGATCTGAAAGAAAGGAAATATGCATGTAAGTAGAAAAATTAATTTTTCTTATTCACTACGTAGAGCAGTGCACAACTTCTGACCACGTTGTTTTGCATGTAAATTAATAGCCTATACAATTCCACGCTACAGCAAGTCAACATATCATTTGTTCAAAATTGTTCCTCAGTGTTATTTATCATTATTCTATTATCATTCATGGTTGTTTATTATTAGACACCTTAAATGGTAGTGATGGCATTCTGGGAAGGTTGCAACTTTACTTTTTTGTGTGTTTAAAGTTGAAGTGGGTTGTGAGCTCTCTTTAGATGGGGTGCTATAGAGTTGATGTTTGCAGTTTTATTGTGTGTAATGTATTTTGTGGCTACTTTTTTAAATGTCTTTAAAGACATATAATAATGTAGAAAGAATATTTTGTACATATAATAATACAAAAAGCCTTTCTTTGCCTTTTTAAACATGGGGAAACCCTTGAATTGCCTTTACCCCTCCAGCGGTTATCCCGAGTGTGACTCGGGGTAGCTTTAACCAAAAAAAAAAAAAACACTTACCTTGTTCCGTCGCTGTCCCCCGGCATCCTGCTGGTTCCCGCTGGTCCTGGGCAGATGTCCTTCCTCCTCGATCTCCAACCGCAAAGTGCAGAGATGATCTACGGGGTTTTCAGGTAACGTTGGTGCATGTATCGGTGCAGCCGGGACTTAGCAGCGGGAAATTCGAATAATTTTGTATTGGATTCAATACAAAGAAATCTTCATATATTATATATATAATTATGTTATATTATTATTATTATTATGTTATATTATATTATATATTTACGGTATTATACATGCTGCTGTACATTTATTTTACAAGTTTAGCTATTCATTTATTTATTTTTTTAAAAGATTTTTGTGTATTTTTTTTTTAAATTTATTATTAAATGTATTAAATTTATTAACTATTGGACATATTTTGGTGAGTTATGCCTAAGAATTATAGGCCTATTATTATAATATAAATTTTAATGCAAAACTTGTACCGCTTTTTGCACAGAAATCTGGACAGAATTAGATTGCTAGGGGGGTTAAGGAACCCTTACTATATATAATAACAGCTCAGAGTACATTATGGTAGTCAAGTGGTGGAATGTCTCTTGCATTGCTGGCTTTGGGAAGCATGCCACCCTTATAAATAGCTAAAAAGATCTTTAATGTCAAAGCGACCTGAAATGCATGAGCTTCCCATTGCTCAGGAAACCCCATGCAACTTGTGGAGGAACCCTGTTGGGAAACACTGATATAGTGGGACAGATATCTTGTTGAAATATTTTTTTTGGTTGAGTCTAATGTGTTTTTTCCCTTGTCTTACTAATAGCCACCGCCTGAAACCCTTCCAACGGATTCATACTGAACTACCCCAAAACATGCACACTTACGTTTGATGCAGCCATAAGCCTGTATAAAACATAAGTACCTGTGATAATCCCACCTTTCCATTTCTCTGTACTGTCCAGTGCCATATCCACAAAACAATGGAATATTAAAGACGAAGGATGGACAGAGATCAATAATTTAACTTCAAGAATTCCATTTCTTGCTTCTATACATCCTCCTTCTTCTAAATACTGGCAGAATTTATAGAGGACACTCCCAGATATTTGAGGCAGAAGACGATGACAAAAGTGAGCATAGGTTACTCTACTTTTCTGATCCAACAAAAAAGTTTTATTGCAGTACCCTAGTCAGTTACTTTACCAAAAAATAAAACAAAATGACAACTTTATTGTCCTTCCTATCTAAAGAAAACACAAAATTAGATCTTCTCCTGTCAACTTTTATATAGTTTGTCAACCTACGTGGAAAGAATATAAGTTATAAAACAACCTTCAACATATTTCAGGGAGCAAAAAAAAAAAAAGAGATATCTGTCTTCCCTTCAAAATTGTTGAATATATTTTGAGAACAGTGCGTTCCAGACAGTTTAATGACACATATATAATGGCTTCTGAAGAACGCGTTCCTGAAACAATGGAAACACTCATCAAAGTTTTCGCTCACCGTCCATTTTTTTTTTTTTTTTTTAACAGTCGCGATTCCAGTGAGGGAAAAGTGATTTTCATGCAAAGATTGCACAATCTATAATATTTTCAATCTAGATGAGCAAAAAAATAAAAAGTTTTCAGAATCTGTTTAAATTTTGTCATCTCTCTGATGAAATGAACAGCCAAGTTTGCAGCTGTCAAGCTCTCCATAGGAAACGGTGAAAAAAAAAATAAGACAGAGAATAGGAAAAAAAACAAAACAAAAGGCAGATCACTCGCCAAGACCTCCAAACAAGGCACTGACAGCTTGGCAGTGGCAAGTCTCTGACATTTAATCTTGCAAACATATTGCCGCTGTCTCTAGCGATGCAAGATTGTTTTCAGAAGGTGGCATTAAATATGTTTAATATGTATTTTCTCTGGCTGGAAATGGACAAAAAAGATTATCTCCTTGGAGACATAACAAAGATAGGAAAGTAAAACAATGTAAGTAAACAGTGTATTGTTCTGGCCAAAGTGCACTTTCTCTAGTAGAGTACTCTTGAGCTGAAAAAAAAAGAAAAATATAGCATAGTCATTTGATGGCATATTGAAGTTGAGGTATGATTGTTATAAAAACCACTGCTATACTAAGAACCTATTCACATTGACAGTAAAAGGAACTACTTGCAAATCATTTCCACATCTTGCAAAGAGCCACTTAAAGCATACTGTATGTAAACCTTAGCGCTAAAACCTCATATAGGTTTCAACATGTTAATATAATTTCAAAAGTCCTTTTTTATAGTTGTATATCTGCAGTTATTATTGAAATAATAAATGGCAAGCTTCTTGTTTGGGTTCTTCCTTATCAGAGATAACAGCACTCTATGCCTCTGTTACAATAATGTTTCTGTGTTGTCACATGGGCTTCCAATGTGTACAAGTGGCAGATAGTGCACACATTCATTCGTGAGCTGAACAGCCAATCTGTAATGCCTTTCTTCACCTGGACCAAACTTTTAAAATTGATTTGGGCAACAGAAGTTGGTAAACTCATTGGTGGATGATGAACTTCTGCCAAAATCAGACTCATACGTACTTGGGTGGCACGATTATGAAACATTCTTACCGGTGTGCAGTCGTCCTATAGCTAAGAAAGGTCCAGGACCTGTCATCCATGCATCCTTGGATGGTGCCATCCTCACCGCCAACTCAACGGTGGATTTCTGGGAAGATGGCATTTCTCTTCAACCATTGGATGATTTAACCCTTGTAAGTGCACTGTTGTTCCAGCACACGGAGCCAAGCCTATATTACAGGGCACATGCGCTTTATACTGTATATCTTACACAAAAAGCCTATGTATATGGAAAGAAACCACAAAAAATTGGCTTTTTGGAGGCAACATGCAAAACAAAGTGTTTTTGGTAATTGGTGAAAATAGACTCCTAACTAGACAAAGTCCACCTGTGCTAAACAGCAAGTCTTTATTTTACATCACAGAGGCAAAAGGCTAAACGCGTTGGGTTAAGAGACAAAAAAAAACAAAGACTCAATACAATATTGTGCATCGGTTTATGTTTCATTATTCTGTATCACTCCACTTAAAGACTCGCTGTTTAGCACAGGTGGACAGCACTTTTTTAATTGTAAGAAAGATACATCACCAAATCTCACTGCTGTGCAGTGCAAGATTGTGTGACAAGAGCAGACGCTGGAAGAAGAAAAAAGAAGATGGCGGCGCCTGCTGTCCAATCCGGGCCAGAAAGAAGAAGGAAGCTGGAATGGTGCAGGACCTACTGGTATTGAGAGCTTTATACGTGTTAAAGTAAACGTTATTTATTATTTATATTTATTGTTATTTTTTTTATCTAATTTTTTTTTATGAAATCTCCTGCTTTAAATATCACAATGCAAAACAAGGAACATGCAGCACAGTGCATCACAAAGCATGGTAGTATATTGCTGTGTGTTGTGTGTATTGCTGTGTTACCATTATACAATGACATGCAATTACAAATTAAATGTGCCGCAGTGCGCTAACACACATTATAAGCCTTGAGTTTATGTACATTACTGCAACCCACCAGATTACAAAGATGTATTCTGGTCTTAAGGAAAACTAACTTTTACCTAGCTGAATAATGTGTCATGTTGTTCTGTGAACCTGACAATGAATTTGATAAAAGAAAAATGTAACTGTAAATAATATGATTCCAGGCTAAAATGTGAAATGTATGGGCTAAGGCTTTGTCATGGTTGAAGGATGAACAAAGATTTCACTATAGGTGCTACAACATTTGTTTATAAATCCCGCGATCCAACAAGTGATCCTTATCAAGAACCAAGAGAAATATGAGCGCCAAGCTCTGTACACCGCAGTCCTAAACATGTATTAAATTGGTATTCTTTGCTTCAGTGGACAGCCTATCTCCGAGTGTTAAAGGGATTGAGACAGTGGGCCATTATTTATGGTTGACAGACAGTTTGGTAACACAAGGATGCTCTAGTTATCTAGGGGAACATTTGTAACTGACTTGGGCCATAAAACGAGCACAACACACCACAAACTGTCATGAAAAGCATTTCAAACAAATATACTGTGAAGTGCACAGCTGACTGAAGGAGACATAAAAAGCCATTGAATAATTCATCAATATATCATTTATCCATACCAGCGGATGTCCCGATTCCTTGGCATATGTATAATACTGTAATTTATAGTTAAAAACTATTTGCTTTTGTAAGGAAATTGAAAGTGAATTTATAAGTCAAAACTATTCTATTTTATTTCTGTTACCTTTTTTATTTTTGCTACCCAATAAAAGGGAAATACAAACATTTTTCTTTTTTCACCCATCACAAATAATTATGCTGCAGCCTTAAAGGAGAAATTAGTATCTGTTAAGAGGGTATAAATTTGCTGCCAAACTCATTGTCCATCCAAGTTTTCCATTGCAGAAAGTCAGCTCCTGCATTATCAGATAGTTCTCTTTTTCAAGGTTCAGTGTAGGGATGAGCAAGCGCTTTTTTTTTTTAAACTCGATCTCATGGAGAATTCAGCCAGTCTCGCTTACCGAAATTGGAAACAAGAATGGCCGGTGAAAATTCGAGCATTAATTAAAAAAAAAATTAAGAAAAAAATTTAGTTCAATTTCCATTTCAATGCATTCATTGAGAAAATCCTTTCTCAAAAAAAAAAAAAAAAGATTTCGTCAGCCAATGGGAGACTTGTCCCCATTTAACCTCCAGTGCCGGGGATCTTCTCAATGAATGCGGCCGATCTTCCGATGGTTTTGCAAAATCGGTTTGCCAAAATTTTGCAGAACTATCGGAAGTTTGAGAAAATTTTCATAATTGACCGAGGCTAAGGCTGTCATAGTCAAATCCACTGGGAGCCAAAGCTCACAGTACTACTCCACTGAACCGCACCCATTTAATTCAGAAGTAAGAAATGTTCGCCACTAGAAAAAGAGAAAGAACCATCCACAATACCTATGGAGGAAAGAGTGTTTTTTTAAACACAGAGGAAGGTGTCCTTAAATGGGTTTTAATGTAACTTTTAACCTTAAGATTTGCTGCTTTATATTTATGTCTAATATGCAAAGATTTGCAGTGAAACCATTGTAGATGGGGTAGAGTTTCAACCACAATATTTAAAGCGGACCTACTATCATATTTTGCACATTATATAAAAAGGTGGATATCCCTTTTTTATAAGTGAAAAATGTGCGTTTGGAACTTTTTTGAACTTTTTGAAGGGGAACATTCGTCCGTCCTCCTGTCCTCCTGTCTTTATTGCCACAAATGGTAAGTGTCAAATCGCCCAGGAGGCTGCTGGCTGCTTCTTCTGCACATGTCCAATTTCAGGGATGCACAGATTATAAAAAAGTGCTAATTTCCGGGATTGTCACCTATTTTTACATTTTCCGGAACGCACGTCAATTGATCTCACTTCTTTGAAGTACGAGATCAGTTGACATAGGAAAAAGAACCTGGAAGAAGAGGAAGAACATAAAGGCACCTGGTGTCTAGTCCCATCTTCCTTCTTCGTTCCGAGACTGAATAGACTAAGATCTCTGAGGAATCAATGGCATTCCACCTGAAAAAGTAAGTGTCATTTTTTTCATCTTTAACAACCTACAGAGACACTGTTCTTAGAAATTAGGTATTATTAGAGGTGCTTGGAACACACAAAATTCTGACTTTCAAGTTGAGTTTCAAATTTCAAGTTGGAATCGGTATAGTATGACTCAGTCATTATGGTCTCCAGATGATGACAATTGCCATTCAGGCCAAAATGTGAAATGTTTAGGCCAACTATCCAATCACTCCTAGTTATAAGTAATAATGTTCTTTGGATAAATCTGAACCCTAGCTCCTGTTTGGCCACATGTTGTTAATTACTGGCCACCATTATCTTCCTTCATCGGATCCTCTGGCTATCTGGAATATTTTATTTCCCTAGTGGTAAACTCAATAGACCTTTTTCAACTTAACTATGTAACTACTATGATATCAATCACTTAGGGGGGCACATTGTTTCCAGTCATTGAGCAGACCAATAGATTGTGGGAAGGAACTCTGGAACACAACCACTTAGCACTGCAATGTAGGAGGCAGGGTTGTCAGATGTCAAATATGGCTGCCACATTATTTTTTTTAATATTTAATATATCCACAAATTAAACATAAGAAAAAGTTTTTTTTTTTACCGCATGTGCAATGAATAGCAGTATTGTTTAATTTATTATTGTGTGCTGTGCCATTTTCTTTTTGGGTCCCTGCAACACCTATCTACCTGTAACCTCCCATGTCCCATATCATGTAAAGCAATACTTTGACCAAGAAACCAAGAAACCATACAAATATCTCTACATCTTTTACTTTTTGTTGCCAGTGGCATACTTATGTCTGGAGATGGAAATGTATTCTCCAAAGGTTGCAGATGTGAAATGCCAAAACAGCTTAATACGGCTCATACACTAGCCCCAGGCAGTGATAGTGATCTTCTATTTAGCTCTGCTGTAAGTGATATCACTACTAGGGATGAGCAAACCACTTTCTCATCATTGCTTTCACCATGAAAATCACATTTTAAAAGTGGAGAATTATTCAAAACATTAGGCTAATTTTCACTGTTATACATTTGCATTACTTTACAAATAATGTACAATTTCCCTGCATAGTATATAGTAATTTTCATTAAAATTTTTGGGAACAAGGAGGATGTTTTCAGTTAAAATGTAATTAGGAAAACACGTTTTTAATGCCTTTTCCCACTTTTTAAGTTTATTGCAAAGGCCTAGAACATAGCATTATCACTAAAACTGCTAGGGGAGGAGAAGATGCAGGGGGGTGTATGGAAATGTGTCCCAAGTGAAAAAAAAAAGTTTAAAAAGCATTTCTTTTTGCCATTATTTTTCCCAATATTATTTTGCCTTAAATAAAATGTTTTATTAATTCCAAAGCCCCTAACAACAGTATTGTCTTCAAAATTCCTTGGATGGGGGGGGGTCCCTATTAGAAAATTTCACTAAAGCATTTTTTTCAGTATTATCAATCATTATCCTAGGAATTTGAAAATGACAGTTTTTAAAGTTTAAAGTTTAAAAGGAATTTGCACTTTTGAGTTAGTTTTGATAAGTCACTTGCTCTTAAATTATATTTGTGCATTCTTTTTAGTCACCAGTAGATGACACTGTGTCCTCATCTACAGCATGTAACAAACTTAAGTCTTCTCTTCAGAAGCAAGAACTTGTTATATACTTTACATGAGGACACAGCGCCTTCTACTGGTACAATATAAACATAGGCAGATTTTCTATTTTTTATGACTCTATAATGTATTTATTCTAGTATTTAGATTAGGACCCACCTTTTGAGTCTTTTTTTTTTTTTAATACTAATATTGTGGCAAAGTTTGTCCAGAGCACTAAGATTAGCTAAAGAGGTACCCCAACAAAGCAGCTTGCCTTGGAGCTCCCTTTGTCAGAACCTTCAATTGAGCTGGCTGAGAAGTGAAAAGTAAATATTGATTTAATTCTGTAATGGTTTCCATCCATAGTGTGTACTGAATCAATCACTGCCACCCCTATCCAGAATTGGGCTGCCGTTTGTTCCTGCTACATATAGCACCCCCCCTTAGGCAGCAGTTTAGTGGTGTAGGGAAGTGTGAACCACAACGTAACCTCACCATAAGCCTCAGAGAACATCAGAACCAAGTGTCCTAGTCCTAGCCTAAAAATATATTTTGAGCTAAAGCCAATTATCCTACCAGTTTGTTATTGAGATGCAATTGGAAACCCACAAATACATTGGAAAATGTAATGCACTGGAATAAAGAGAATGCTAGCCCCTGAGCCACGACTCACAGAATAGATATACTTTATTTGATGATCAGGTATTGTTTTTGTAAAGCCTGACCTTTCAAAGTATACCTGATTTAATAGTGAGAGGACAAAACAGTCACACTGCGGCTTTGAATGAGAATGAAATCATTTTAGAAAAATGAATACATTTTGCTGCTGTACCTATATTCCATTGCGTTCCACTTTTTCAATTGTTCTGGAGCTTGCATGTATTTTAATTCAGCAAAACAAATTTTAACCTCTACGAGTCTCCTTTACCTTACTTTATGCTGTTTTTTATTGGCTTTGGGACAAGTTTTTACGTATTTATTATAATTTCAAATGTGTGTTCTAAATGGTAGGATACAAGTAGATGGTAGGTGGCAATCACAATGTAAAATTAGGTTTTATGATTACATTATATATTCAGATTATTTTATATAGCAAAATTGTACAGGGACAACAATATGCTGATTGTGCCAAGAAAAGGACATTAAAACTGAACTCCAGCCTTACCTTCAGTCTTACAGTTGTACAGGCTTCTCTGCTGTAGTGAAAACTAGTAATCGTTGGGGAAAAAAATGGTATGTAATAAACAGGTTTTATTTAGCTTATAGCATGATGAGGAAGGCAAGGAGTGGAGTAACCAGAAATGGAAAAATTACTACAAGAATAAACTTTAGCTTTATAGTTAATGTCTAAATGAATGGTATTGTACCCCATTTTGAAAGGATATGATGGGGCTGATTTATTAAAGCTCTCCAAGACTGAAGAAGATAGACCATCATGGGAAAACTGGGTGATCCAGCAAATAATATTACAGCTAAATTGTGGAGAAATTAAATTTTATCTTTTTTCTACATTTTGCCAAATTTTTAAATTTTTTCTTACAATTTTAGGGAACTAGAATCTGCTAATGGAGTGCAATATTGGGGTGCTTATTTCAGATGCCTACTAAGGAAGAGGTCCTAAGTGTTTGTGTACCTTAAATTGGTTGCCATTATAAAAATTTGTCACCAGCTGTTTTTACCATTCTCCCTTGTGAATCTCTTTCTGAATGTTTGTTGTCAGGGATGGTAGTGCCCCTAAAAATCAACGGTCAATAGGAATGCTGCAGACTTCTGAACAATTACTTGTAAAAATATTGGGGAGAAGGAATGACTGCTTCTGACAATCAACCGGGATGCTCCCCACTAATTATCTTTGCAGTAGGTTTCTATCCCTTTTTTTTTACCATTTTCCCTTGCAAACTGCTTTCTGAATGTTTGTTTTCCAGGAATTGTATTGCTCTTAACAATCAATAGCCAGTAGGAATGTTGCTGACTTTAGGGCAGTTAGTAATATACTCAGGTGAAGTTACCAACTGCCACTGACAACCAACAGCCAATTGCTATGTATCTCACTATTTACCTTTGCAATGGTATTCCACTAGAGTTTGTTCTAAGATTCTCTGAATGGGTTTGTAAATGGACCTGGACATAGTCACCACTCAGTAATATTGCAAAAAAAGCAAACAGTGCAGCCAGCAAGTAATTAACATTTTGAAGTGCATCAGTAGAGCGATCTCCTGCAGGAGGAAGAAGGTCCTGATTCTATTATATACATTTTTAGGAAATCCTCATTTAGAATACTATGTCTGGTTCTGGAGGCTTCAGTTAAAAAAATGTACTAATAAGACATTATTATTAACATTATATTAACATTATATAACATTATTATTATTATTATTATTATTATTATTATTATTATTAATAATTGAAAGGGTTTGATGGGTCTGATTTATTAAAAAGAGGGAAAACAAAGATGGTGAAAGATCCAAGAAATATAACATATCAGGAAAGACAGAGGGAACCTAAAATGTACAGCCCAGAGGAAGAAGGGGTATTTGGATAAGTTTTTTTTTCGATAATCAATATGAAGCTACGATCAAGAACATAAGGACATGACCTCAAACTAGCAGGAGGAAAGTTTAATACAATGGAAACCTTGGAAAAAGTAGTTAATGTTTGGAACAGACTTTTTGCAGAGTAAGTTAGTGAACATTAGGAAAATTTTAACATCTTTAGAACCAACAAAATATCCAGAAGAAGCAGACCACTTGGACCACTTTATTAATATTTTTTATGTTTTTTGACAGGGTAGAAATTCCTTTGTTATCTAAACCGAGGAACGTTGCACCCCAATGTTTTCTATAACAAATAGAAATTTATCAGCAGGGGATAAAACTTGCCTATTATGAACAGAAGTAAAATCTGTCTATTCCCTGTGTATATAGAAAGTATAAAGGACTTTAATCATGCACATCCAATCTTAGTTAAATACAAGGTTCAAGTTATGGCTCAGAGAATTGGCAAGGCAATGAAAGAAAGGTGAGTAGATGGGGATGGTAGCTGGTAATGTCCCCTTTTCCATTGTCCATCCATTCTTTATTTCCATGCTACTACTTCCAGTTACCGGAACTGTTAAAAGTGAATTTGCACAGGGCATATAAGGTATTCCGTCCATCCCCCGACGTGCATCAAACCAGGACTTGGCACCTCCAATCTCACAAGTGTGACTGTTTATCTGTCTCATTATCTCCCTATTTTTGGTTTTGTCCACGTATTGCAGAATTTTGGCAACAAATATTGTTATTAGTGAGTAATGTAACAGGTTATGCTCTACCGGACAATCCATCTCCAATGTTTTTTGGTTACAGGGATGATACAGGTTCGGGTACTATACCTAAATCAGCACAAACATGGATTAGTATTTGTCTTTTGGCGGCTAGACGTGCTATTATGAGTGCATGGGCTCAACCTCTGTCTCCTGGCGTGAAACAAGTGGTTTCTTCACTGAAGACTTTATTCTATAGAGAAATGCTAGAAGCCCAAATCCAGGGGGATGACAATACGAAACTACAATTCTTCATTCTTTTAAATGTTTATCATGGAATATTTCCAATATATCTGGTTGCTGCATATTGGTTTTCAGTGCTTTTGTTTTGTTATTCTGTATGAAGGAGGTGCTATGTTCCGACCTGGCCCTTTGACTGTTAACGCATTGTGGCTATTCATATGTTGTAATTTGTAAATCTGTATAATGTCACTGTATTAAGGTGATTTATGTGAGAGTGTCCCCTTCCCTCCTATCTGTTGGTATTTTTTCTGTTTTGTAATTTTTAATGTTCTGTGTTAAACAAAAAATTTCTCAATAAATAAAATAAAAAAAAAGTAAATTTGAAACTGACTTGGCTGTGGATTGCTTTCTGAGCTTCATATGACAGCACTGGAACAATCAAAAAGCACTTGGTGCTGTAACATGGTAGACAGGGAGTAAAACATATGCTTACCCATACTTAGCAATCTTCCCGGTTCTGAACAACTTTATACTCACCCTATCCAGGACTCCCCATTGTTCCTTTCTTCTCTGCAGCCAGTACCGAAATCACAGGAACGGGGGCGTCATGGCGTCAGTACCCCGATGATGTGACAGTGTTAGGGAATTATGATTGGCTGCCACATCAAAGTAATGATAGTTGGGGGGGGGGCATTATGGAGTTACTGATACTTGATACTTACTGATACTTGCCTAGCATGGGCAATAACTCCCAAACTCCATGTTACAGGGAATATTGTACATTTTCGCTGTAATTTACGCAACAAGCAACTATTCCCATATACTTTATGTCTTCTGTTTGCGAAAAAAAAACAACTTTCCAACATTTTCTCTCTAAATCCACAAAAAACAGCACACAGAACCCCCTTTTGATTACTTTCACATTTCCCCTCCAAATTACAATACTTTACATTATTAATATGTCCTCTGAGAAAACTAATTCTACATTTGTATTACTGACTTAATGAATTATTCAAGGCTACCTGATTTAAACTAATGCATCTTAATAATAGTATTTTTCATATGTCAAAGACATGCAGTACATTGAGCTATGTTTGTTCTGAATTAACTGATTTATCAGAATCGAATACACATCCTTTTAAGATCAGACTACCGAATGCAGTTTTGCTGTTTTCCATCATGGAGAGAATATCGGTACAGCAGCTGAAAATGTGACAAGATAATAGGATTTCAGCATAATAATAGCAAAACAAGAATAAAGCGCTCTCTAATTATTAATAGCCTACTTCAATAGTCATTTGTATAAAAATCTAGATACGGGGAGTTTTAGATTAATGACACAATATTCTTTTTTTATAAAATGTATACAATCGATTGTGTGCATTTTAGTTTACAGAAAGATAAGCAGAAATCTTTAGATTAACATAAAATGGATGAAAGCCCAAGTATATTCTCATACTCATAATACAAATGTGGCTCTCATGTTATCATTAATAGGAAAATACAAATTTCATAAAGAAATTGCTATGCATTTTCAATGCCCTCATTTCATATTCAAATGTAACTGTTATACTAAATTGGATTTTGATATGGTATTCGTATGTGTGCTGTGCTATATGCGTCCAACACATTATGTTGATTATGCATGTTTGTGACCAGAGGGCTCACTTGCCAATATATCACACAATTTATCACACAATCATGAAGGGTCGGACTGATTGCAGATCATTTACCCACTTTTTAGCTGTTTAAAAAAATTCTTCTGCTGTCAGCGTTATAGGAAGTCATTTCATTAATCAACTAAAACTTAATAACTAGAATCTTCCCCCCATCCATCACCTTCTACTGTGCCAATCTTCTGTTGGAGCTCTTGGAATTGAAGATACTTTCAGGTATAGGGGCCATGTCTCCTGATCCATGATGCTGTGTTTATAACAAAGTAGCCACGAATATTGTCCAGTGGGGGATCTCTAAGCTTTTTGTTTAGATGCTGACATTGGGGCTGATTTATTAAAGCTCTTCAATGCTGGAGAGGATATACTTTAATCAGTGAAGCTAGGTGATCCAGCAAACCTGGAATTGATTTCTTAAAAGTCATTTGCTATTTGTTAGCAAATGTTTTCAATCCTGGAGTAGATCCTTTCCAGGTTTGCTGGATCACCCAGGTTCACTGATGAAAGTGTATTCTCTCCAGCCTTAGAGAGCTTTAGTAAATCAGGCCCATTGACTATACAAAACATATGAAACACAAAGTTTTCGATGACTACATGGTGGGGAAACATGGAAGATAAGTATGTGAAGTGGTGTCATTTCATGAGAATCTGTCACCTTATCTTAAATGGGCAAAGTAGTGGAAAAGTTTGCTTCTGCCATGGGTCTGCACCTTACCTAAACCTGAACTCTAGGAAATCAACTTTTTGCTGTAGTTAAAGCAGGACTGTCATAAAAATAAAAAAATCACACTTACTTTTACTTCAGCAGAGCCCTCCCTCCACCCATTGCTTTGTTTTGTTCCCTTGCTGTCCCAGATTCCCAGCTTTGGCCCTGTGCGTAGGAAGCACCAGGCACTAGGGATAAATGAGCGAGTTTTTAAAACTCAATCTCGCGGCTAATTCGGCCATTCTCGCTTACCAAAATTGTAAGCGAGAATGGTCGGTGTATATTCACCTATCAAGCTTAAATTTAAAAAAAATAAATAAAAAAAAACGATTGTGGGCTGTGCTGATCAATGATTGCAGCGCCGGCTGCATTCATTGATCAGCTCAGTGTGTGATCCCCGGCACTACAGGTTAAATGAGGACAAGTCTCCCCATTCAAAACTTCTAGTGTTCTCTGATTGGCTGAGGAAATATTTCCTCAGCCAATCAAGAAGCACTAAAGGTTTTGAATGGGGAGACCTGTCCCCATTTATTCTCTAGTGTTGGGGATCGCAAACAGGATTCCCAGGCCTGCAAAAATGATTGCAGCCCTGGGAATCCATTGTGATACCTGGGCACTAGAGGTTAATTAACCTCTAGTGCCGGGGATCTTCTCAATGAATGCGGCCAAAGGCATCCTCGTTCATCCCTACCAGGCCCCGCCATTTTTTCTTCTTCTGCCTACGTCACCCTATTTCGCACTGTCCAGATGCAAGGTCAGATGACATATCCTGTTGTATATAAAAAAAATGCTGACCTCACTGCGCAAGCTAATTTTAACTTTATATTAAAAAAAGTTATCTACCATTTTATAAAAAGTAAATCGCAAATCTGGCCGGCAATCCTGCACTGTAAGCCACCACATTCCAATGTGCCTTGTTTATACCTTCTAACGGTGTCACTTGCAGCAGCAAAGGTGATCAAAAATGTAGCTGTCATTCTCTGCTCCGCAGTTCACAGCATCCCCAGGTTTTCCTTTCGTTGTGCCTGTCTCAGCATCCCCTACACATAAATTGAGACCGTGGCCCTGATTTATTAAAGTTCTCCAAGGCTGGAGAGAATACACTTTCACCAGTGAAACTTGGTGATCCAGCAAACCTGGAATGTATCCGGTACAGGATTGAAAACATTTGCTAACAAATAGCTTATGACTTTTAGGAAACCCATTCCAGGTTCGCTGGATTACCCAGCTTCACTGATGAAAGTGTATTCTCTCCAGCCTTGGAGAACTTTAATAAATCAGGACCTGTGTGCAGCTCACTTGGATTTCCAGAGCATGAGCTGTAGTCAATGAGCAATGAATAATGACTATGATCTTGCCCTGCCAATGTATACCGGTCCTATATAGCTTCCCAACTCTCAGGCACCCGTTCTCCATTGTTGCATTCAGCATGTCTAAACTGCAAGTGGTGTGATTATCTGTTGGATTACTGTCTGTCTGCTGTTTTCTGGACCTGTGTTTGCCTGGACCAACCTTTGCTTGTGAGCCAAACTCTGCTTGTTTTTAACCTTGGATACCTTGTTTGACAGACTGATAACCTGTGTATGACCATTGGATCTGTTTCCTGGACTAGCCTTTGTTGGACTCTCCTGAGCTGCATTATTGCTGGATCACCTGGTTACTGACCCTGGATTGTCTGACCTCCCATTGTGTCCCGTCTTGCTCCAGTGAGTTCCTGGTCCTATGTTAGTCCTTCCCAGATGCCATCCTTTACACACAAAAGTCCTGGGGACAACCATGTGCTGGGTTGGCGCACCTTGCTATAGGTGAAGAGTGCAGATTTAGATTTGGGGATTGGCACCTGGTGAACACTGGCACTGGATGGGCCTTAGTGCCAAAGTCTGATTCATCTCCATTGCCCCCCAAACTTTAGTTAAAAAATGTGTATCTTGGGATTTGCTATTAGGTAAATTTACTTACGATGACCCACTGCATCCCTAGTTTATCCCCCAGGTCTAATATCATATCCAGATCCCATAGAGAAAAAGTAGGAGCTAGATCTAGTTTTCAGCCAAAAGTAGACCTGGAACACTGTTTTCATAGGAGGACCAGGTGCTGTACAGTAACTTTATCTACTGAATAGCATATTTAAAATAAAGATTACCATTTGCATTTAATAACAAATGGTTCTCAATAAATAGCTGCCTTTCACTTTTTAAGTACAGTTATCCTTTAAAGAGTGGAGAGGACCAATAAAACAACACAGAACCAATATAAGTAAAACATGTTACAAAGTTGAACCTGGACTTTCATCATTAAGCCTTTGCTATTGCTAATGGCCTTTAACAACATTGTTCCACATGATCATTCCTGTTTTAGATATTTCAGCTTTCAGACCTCTCAGAAGCTTATCTTACTTTTCCAATATTTGCTTAATTAAGATTTGCAGCTCATTATAGAGAATTAGCAATGTTTTTGAATGCTGCTGGATAGGAACCAGATACAGCCTTGGCTTCTTCAGACATCTTGACATTAATTTAGTAGAGTTTTCTGATTGCTGTGTGCTGATGTAGAAAGATGTTTGCTTTTTCCTCAATTAAAGAAAATTTGTGACATGTGAGGTGAGATTTGCAAAGCAAGAGTAAGACACTGCCCAGATGTTAACTTCTGGACATTGTGAAGCCATTGTTGAGTAATTAGATGTTTAATCAACAATGGCTGACATTTTGCAGCAAGTTTCCTGCAAACTGAAATAAAGATAGGTTATGTAAAGGTGCATTGCAAACTATTTATTTTAGCTTTGGATAAAGTGGGGAAAGGTAAGAATGTTTGCTGGATTTTTTGTGCTGTCCTTGTTGGCGGTTTAGTCCTCTGTTTGTCCTGGTGACCACAGAAAATGATGGGAAACCCAAACTATTATCAGAAGGGGAGGTTAAATATTCATCTGCTCTTACTTTGAAAAGATATTCTCTTGGTTCTTGTTGTTACTCCGTAACATGAATATTGCGAAGTACCCCCCAATGAGACAAAGAGAGCAAAAATAACACAATTTGGGTTTTAGCCATTTTTACCTTAGCGGCCTATCCTGCAATGTAAAGTACAGAGTTCACTTACTCTCTCCCACAACATACTCTTCCTTCAATCTGTTGGAAGTGGAGAAATATCAGTTATGGGGAGTGGTACTGTTGCTCCAATTGAATTCCTTTGCAAATAAGATGGCCTGAACATGGCCTGAACATCAGCCAATGTGGTTCTAAGAGAAAAAGATCACGCCAGTATTCAATAATACACAATGGCACTGTATGTACAGCACTCGTTCATGCATTGTGCAGTCGTTTGTCGTTGGAAAAGAACCGTTAAAAATCCTTTCCAACAACAAATATTGCACGTGTGTATGTTGCCTAACTCCTTAACCTTAAGGTCCCATACTCACTCCTAGCTCCTGGTCATGTGGCTTTATGCTGACCTTCCCCGACAGCTACAGGCTTCTCGTTAAACATTCCCACACATGGCAATCAATCAATCATTAAATGTCCAAAACATTTTAAGCAAAAATACTATGGAGGTGATTTGCTCCAGGAATGTAAGTTGTTCACTAAGTAATGAGAGTGCTGAAAATGTACTTTGCACGGAATATCCGATCACCTGCAAGGAAATCTAAACTAACATTGTATTGGATGATTGGATGGTTGAAAACAGCAAAGCTTCAGCTCGTTTACTAAGTTAAGTGATTTATTCCTTGCAAGGAGATAATTCACCTTGCTAAGTGAACAGCCTAAATTCCTTTAGTAAATCAATCGCATTCACTTGAAATAATTGCTGTAGTATTAAAGCAATCACACAATCAGTGTTTAATTATAGTCAGATTATACCCAATGCTTCAGATGCCTACAGACCAGTTCCCTTTAAGCTGCCCGGAGGGTTTTGCATCATTGTTTCCAATGGTATATAATTATCACTAGCAATGCAATTTTTGTGGAAAGTTAAAAAAGCTTCAGTGCTATAATTTATTTGTTCAGAAAGCATTGAATGGTATGGCATGAATGGCAGTGGAATGCACTCAACGTTTCTAGCCTCTAGTACAATGCAGAAACAATAGCCTCTGCCATGGAAACTTGATTTTTTTATGTGAAAGGACATACATTTCAAGTTGAAGATATGTAACCTGTTTGAAAGCACATGAGCTGTTATATAGACTGCTGAATCCTTTATTAAAATGTAACTGTCCTATTACACATTAAAAATCTGTTATATATGAATTGCAAAGGTTATGTGACTGGTTGAATGCAGCTATTGGGTAAACTGGGGTATTTTATATTCTTTAGTTGATCTGTGGGCAAAAATTTCTGCTGCTGTCATGTGACCGAAAGACAGTCCTCCTCCAGGTCTTCTCTTTTTTTTCCTTGTTTAATTTTAGTTGGATTCTTGTTAGGGTGTCCACATCACTGTGTGAAGTTGATCCCTGTTTGTGGTTGTGGTTGGGTCTTGGAATATGTCCATTCTGTATATTCAGGAGTCAGATGAATTTATTTAACATTGCTTAACCGAGACCTGAACAACTGAAGCAACCTCAGATGATAACACTGCCCACAGAAAAACTTTTTTGGCCAGACAGTGAATTTGCTTATTAGAATGTCACCCTTGCATCCTGCTTAGTAACATTGCACATTGGGTTTGATTACCTTTGGTTGGATTTTTTTCAGTTCATGATGTTCTACTTTCTTTGTATAGACCACCAGGAAGCCAGATTTGTCTATCAGCACCATAGGCGCAGCTTGGGCAGTGTTAGAGATAAACAAACAGAAGAGACATCAGCCATCAGATTTGGGTAAGTATAAATGTTTGGAGGGGATGGATGGTGGGTTAACTTAGCTCAGGGTACGGGGACAAACTGGGGAACACAAGATAAGTAATATACTGTACATAAAAATACAGTTATAAAGCAATGTTTCTCAACCAGGGTTCCTCCAGAGGAATTCATGTCTCTCATGTCAGTTTACCAATGATCACAAATAGTGATGGTTGAATATCTCACTATTCGATTCGACAGCTATTCGTTTGAATAGTGAGATATTGTTCAGGTGATCGAATGCTGAATTCCAACACCAATGAAGTCAATGGTGCTTGAATTCGGGTTATTTTTAGGGACTATTAAGGGCTGCAAGAGCAATCAGATTGCTCTTGCAGCCCTTTACTAGTTGTATGTGTTCTTGGATAGAATTTCTCTATCCAAGAACACAGGGCACAAGATGTGATGAATGGGGAAACTTGTCCCTATTCAATCTCCAGTGCCTGGGGATCGCCTGCAGTCAGAGCTTTGACCGCAAAGTTCTCATGGTCATGTGACTGTGGGAACTGAACTCCAGATGAACTCTGCAGTTCCACTACGATCCCTGGGGCACTCACAGATGCCCCGCAAGTATCTCTTACTCTGTAACATGCACAGTAATATGATAAATTTGTTACATTTTTCTTGCAGTGGACAAAAAAGAAAAATGTAACAAATGTATCATAATATTACTGTGCTGGAAGGTGTGTTACAGAGTAGAAGATATCATGTCATTGTAGGATAACCTGTAAAAAAAATTAGGTAAATAAACACATTAAACACTCAATAAAATAATTCAACATTAATTTTTGTACACATTTTTTTACATTTTTTTCCAAATTTTCACCGTCGAATCTCGTCTTTTTCGGGTTAGGTCTATCCAAATGCGAACAGCCATTCGGGTCGAATATAAGGACAAACCCAAATTTAAACACCAACACTAATCACAAATGATCTTTTTGGCTATCTATAAAGGTGATATTCTTTCCACTGAAGAGCATTGTAAGATGCATTCTTCCTATCGACTGGCACAATAATGTAATGTGATTTGTATATATAGTAATTATAGCAGGGGTTCCCTAAAAAAGGAATTTCCCATGTTAAAATGATCAAAAAACACTGCTTTAAAGTCTAACTGCACGTTCCAGGTTGAACCTCCTGCACAATTTCAGAGCTTTCCCATCCATAGTTTTCTACTTTTGATGTCAGATAAAACTTTTTTTCACATTGGCTTGTGGTATATTCACGCTCTGTCATAGGTCTGTAAAAAACACTACATTTACAATAAAATGAAATGAGATTAACTAATTGATGTACAAAAATGCACATCAACATATGCTGACTTGCTTTTTTTGGTAAGCTTCTATTGACTTTAATGGTAAAATACATTAGGGGGAAATGTATAGGCCTCAATATAGGCTAAATGAGAAAAGCCTTATCACAATCACTGAAGAGTATGTACGCATGTAGACAGGAAGTGGCTTAAAAAGGGCTGCAACAAAGAATAAAACAAAGTTTTTAAAAAATTTCAATTTCCTTTTTTTCCAGCAAAATAATGGTTATTTGTTTTGCATTTATCCTAATAGCTTTTGTAGCGTTTGCCTTGCTGCTTAAATTTCTCTTACTGTAAGTTTATGGGTCAGGTTTGATTGAAAAGGAGAGACATGCTATACAACTATAATAACTTAATTTCAAACAATGCACAAAATATTAAAATGGCAAACAAACAAAGCTGTAAAAAATGTCAAAATGTATTTTCACACAAATGAGAAAAATGGTATCATAATATAAAAGGCATACTCACTGATAGTACACTATTTTTTATCTTTCACATCCAATATCTTTATAAACTACCAGAGAGATTCATCATTCTCTGTGATTATTATCATTACATTATGTACTTATTTTTTTATCATTTTATTGTCAGGTAGTCGACAAACCCACGCATAGGATTTAGCTCCCGTCTCGTACTGCGCTACCACACACTGATAGATCTTGTTGTCTCTGTAGTACGTTCTTGTTTGTGGTATATGAACTTGTAGAGAAGCGTTTGATAGAAACACTAATTATTTTTCCACTTCAATGTGTTTTTAGCTGAGCACACTATCATTTACTGTCATTATTTTAATGATATATTATGTTGATAATACAATCTGGGTTAATTCCCCAACGTGCTATTTAGCAACAGCAACAACAGTAAAATATTCTGGCATAAGTTTAAATGAATCCTCATTAAAATGAAAGCTGAAAATGAGGATGTATGCAAAAACTAGGTTTTAATTATGGAATAAAAAGAAAAACAAGCAAGCTCACATCACGTGATTCCATTCTTTATGGGCACGTTTAATCAGAATAATCATATCAATGGGGCACAGGAAAAAAAATAGTGACACAGCTCTAGGCAGGATTAAAATGTTACTATGGTTCATTTCCTGTAAGCGGAGGGATGACAGTAATTATATTATGAATGCAGTTGGGTAAACTTAAAGGGCTGATTTCTATTTTTTTTTTCTTGGTTACAAAAGAACCAAGACTGAGCCTTCTAATTTAGAAAAAAATATATGTTGTGTTCTTTGTAAGTGCACTAAAGCAAGAGCTGCCATGTAATTTTACTTAAAGAGTTTAACAGCTTGCTTGTTCGAAAATAAGATCTATAAACAAGCAACTTCATAACACAGTAGCTGTCAGTGTTTGTAGTTGGTAAGTGCTTGCTATTAATGGATGTCTTGTGTTGTTTTCTAGTTATCCTGGTTAGTTCCAATGACTATGCTGAATGCTTGGAAATGGAATGTAGACATTCACTCCACAGCAGCTTTAAGATTGACTTTTTCTATGGGTGAAGACAGCAAAAGTTATAGGTAAGGTGGACTTGCTATAGCTTAATTAGTTTGACATGATTAAAGTGTAGGTATAGCCAAAACATTAATTTTTGGTTTCTAAAAAGGGAAGAGTTAAATTTTATTTTATTTTTATTTTTTATTATATTTTTATGTTTTTTTTTTGCTTTGCTTTGCTTAGGAGCTTTGCTT